>NC_072774.1:6819817-7119817 GCF_022539595.1 Amphiprion ocellaris
GCAAAAAAAACGCCTTACTATACTATGTCGAAAAAAAATGCGATTTTTCAAACATGTTGTAAAAACGCGCCATATGATGAAATAATGTAAAGAAGGCCCTGAAAAACACTCCAGAAAGGTTTTCTTTGAAAAAAAAATCATCATGAATTTTGGCGCAAAAAAAACGCCTTACTATACTATGTCGAAAAAAAATGCGATTTTTCAAACATGTTGTAAAAACGCGCCATATGATGAAATAATGTAAAGGAGGGCGTGAAAAGA
The DNA here is from genome assembly GCF_022539595.1 of Amphiprion ocellaris. Taxonomy (NCBI): domain Eukaryota; kingdom Metazoa; phylum Chordata; class Actinopteri; family Pomacentridae; genus Amphiprion; species Amphiprion ocellaris. Next base: position 6,820,079 of record NC_072774.1, read on the forward strand.
CACTCCAGAAAGGTTTTCTTTGAAAAAAAAATCATCATGAATTTTGGCGCCAAAAAAAACGCCTTACTATACTATGTCGAAAAAAAATGCGATTTTTCAAACATGTTAAAAATGTGCCATATGATGAAATAATGAAAAGGAGGGCGTGAAAAACACTCCAGAAAGGTTTTCTGTGAAAAAAAAAATCATCATGAATTTTGGCGCAAAAAAAACGCCTTACTATACTATGTCGAAAAAAAATGCGATTTTTCAAACATGTTGTAAAAACGTGCCATATGATGAAATAATGTAAAGAAGGCCGTGAAAAACACTCCAGAAAGGTTTTCTGTGAAAAAAAAATCATCATGAATTTTGGCGCAAAAAAAACGCCTTACTATACTATGTCGAAAAAAAATGCCAATTTTCAAACATGTAAAAATGTGCCATATGATGAAATAATGAAAAGGAGGGCATGAAAAACACTCCAGAAAGGTTTTCTGTGAAAAAAAAATCATCATGAATTTTGGCGCAAAAAAACGCCTTAATATACTATGTCGAAAAAAAATGCGATTTTTCAAACATGTTGTAAAAACGCGCCATATGATGAAATAATGAAAAGGAGGGCGTGAAAAGAACTCCAGAAAGGTTTTCTTTGAAAAAAAAATCATCCTGAATTTTGGCGCCAAAAAAACGCCTTACTATACTATGTAGAAAAAAATGCCAATTTTGAAACATGTAAAAATGTGCCATATGATGAAATAATGAAAAGGAGGGCGTGAAAAACACTCCAGAAAGGTTTTCTGTGAAAAAAAAATCATCATGAATTTTGGCGCAAAAAAAACGCCTTACTATACTATGTCGAAAAAAAATGCGATTTTTCAAACATGTTGTAAAAACGTGCCATATGATGAAATAATGTAAAGAAGGCCCTGAAAAACACTCCAGAAAGGTTTTCTGTGAAAAAAAAATCATCCTGAATTTTGGGGCAAAAAAAAACGCCTTACTATACTATGTCGAAAAAAAATGCCAATTTTCAAACATGTAAAAATGTGCCATATGATGAAATAATGAAAAGGAGGGCATGAAAAACACTCCAGAAAGGTTTTCTGTGAAAAAAAAATCATCATGAATTTTGGCGCAAAAAAACGCCTTAATATACTATGTCGAAAAAAAATGCGATTTTTCAAACATGTTGTAAAAATGCGCCATATGATCAAATAATGAAAAGGAGGGCCTGAAAAGCACTCCAGAAATGTTTTCTTTGAAAAAAAAATCATCCTGAATTTTGGCGCCAAAAAAACGCCTTACTATACTATGTAGAAAAAAAATGCCAATTTTGAAACATGTAAAAATGTGCCATATGATGAAATAATGAAAAGGAGGGCGTGAAAAGCACTCCAGAAAGGTTTTCTTTGAAAAAAAAATCATCCTGAATTTTGGCGCCAAAAAAACGCCTTACTATACTATGTCGAAAAAAAATGCCAATTTTGAAACATGTAAAAATGTGCCATATGATGAAATAATGAAAAGGAGGGCGTGAAAAACACTCCAGAAAGGTTTTCTGTGAAAAAAAAATCATCATGAATTTTGGCGCAAAAAAAACGCCTTACTATACTATGTCGAAAAAAAATGCGATTTTTCAAACATGTTGTAAAAACGCGCCATATGATGAAATAATGAAAAGGAGGGCGTGAAAAGCACTCCAGAAATGTTTTCTGTGAAAGAAAAATCATCATGAATTTTGGGGCAAAAAAAACGCCTTACTATACTATGTCGAAAAAAAATACGATTTTTCAAACATGTTGTAAAAACGTGCCATATGATGAAATAATGTAAAGAAGGCCCTGAAAAACACTCCAGAAAGGTTTTCTGTGAAAAAAAAATCATCATGAATTTTGGGCCAAAAAAAAACGCCTTACTATACTATGTCGAAAAAAAATGCGATTTTTCAAACATGTTGTAAAAACGTGCCATATGATGAAATAATGTAAATAAGGCCTTGAAAAACACTCCAGAAATGTTTTCTGTGAAAAAAAAATCATCATGAATTTTGGGCCAAAAAAAAACGCCTTACTATACTATGTCGAAAAAAAATGCGATTTTTCAAACATGTTGTAAAAACGTGCCATATGATGAAATAATGTAAATAAGGCCTTGAAAAACACTCCAGAAATGTTTTCTGTGAAAAAAAAAATCATCATGTATTTTGGCGCAAAAAAACGCCATGTATCGACAAATGTCATTTTTCAACCACTGCAATGTGGAAACTCCAGTAATTCGTCTGTATGCCTGCTAATATGCCTTCTGGTGACTCCACCCCTTCAGTTCTGATCAACATCCTTGTCTTCACCACCATTTATCCCATCCAAATGGCGCCGCTGTATATTCTTTTGGGGTGCATCAGTGAGTTGATGTCGCGTTTACATGTCGTCCATGTACAGGAGGTGGCTGGTGGTCTCTCCACTTCTGAACCTGCATTTGTTTCCACTCTCTGTGACGATGTGGCTAATAGGGATTTAGACTTTTGCAGAACAGTGCCAGAGACGGTGCATCACCTTGGTATATGCCCTACTTGATGGTGATTTGTGCATTGTCCTTGAAGTTGAATTCTCGTGTTGTTTTCCACAGCAGCACTGAGTTCTTGAGTCTTAGAGTTTTGGATGACTGATCTATTTATACTCCAAAATAGCCTCAGTTATTTCATAGCAAAGACTCCTTCGGCAGTCACGCTGTCCAAAGAGCTTCTGCTCAGTGCTGTTGTGACGTGTGTTAAGAATATGAAAGTTTGTTGTTGGAAATATCAAAACAGGAGTGCGGAGGTGAAGATATTATCAGGCATATCTCTGGTGGAAACGTTTATCAGACTCACGCAGCTGGCAAACCACATATTCACATATAAAATGCTGCCAAAGCACTCTCTCTGGCTCCTACCTTTTCTGTCTCTCAAGCACAACATCACAACCTGAAACCTGGACTTCTTGTGCAAAGAAAACATCAAAAGAGACTGCAATTTTTTTTTCTTTAGACTCTTTATTTCTTTGAATATATTTGATCAAATGTAAAATCAAACATTTGGAGTAAAGATTTAACAGTTTCTGACTACCAAATCTCAACACCATCAAAATAAAGGAACATTATTGATACTTACTACATACTGTACGCATAGGACATAGTGTGTCTTAGCTGAGATTTATCCAAACAGACCCAAATTACAAAATATGTTTTTTTTTAAAGTCTTTGACTCCCATAGTTTCCTGGGTTTTTGAGCTGGTGCAAAAGAAAATATCTTAGGTGAAGCAATATCTTGTGTTTCTGTCAAATAAACAATGATGTATTTTTGAAATTAAACATCACTTCAAAGGTCTGTACATGGGGATCAGTGTTTATCCTCTCCACAAGGTCATACCAACATTATAATGGAAGACTTTGGCTATTTACAAATCGCTGAGACGTTGTACAGGTAGCGTACAATTCCTCTCAGACATGCTGTACATTACTTTTGTGTATTAGTTACACTAACACCCCCCATACATACATACATACACACATACACACACACATGTCAAAGTGCAATTCCATAGATCACCACAATGCGGCACTTATATGCCATATTCAACATTGTACAGAAAGGCTGTGAAAATTACATATTTTAAGGGGCCCAGCTTGAATACATTTATTAGAAAACAAGATCTATTATTAATAGCAAACCTTTCCAACAATGTCGAACCTAAAGCCCTACATATGTGGTACCTGTGGTAAAACCTTACAGGTGTTTTCCTCTAGTTTGTCCTGATTAGACCTCTTTTCAAGACTGTGCAAACTGTGTACTTGCTGCGGTGGGATAATGTCCACTTATTATTATTCTCGTGCGTACACCGGCTCGCCATTTAATTCACAGCATGCACGGCTGAGCAGAGGTCTAACTAGCAGGAATAACTATGTGGGCCTGCAGGGCTTTTAAGGACGAGCTTGGCAATATATTTCTCCTATTGTCAACAAATCCCGCGGAACAGCCAAAACCAACAAGGAATTATTACCAAGTATTCTCTGTGTGGCCTTTATTACTGTGTGCCGCCCATATTTATTGAAACATATTAAAAATGTATAAAGGTGCCACACTTTACTAGAGTATGGCATGTGCTGAATATCAGCACTGGAGCTTATTTTTGGTTAGGTCCACATGCTGTAATCTGTTGCCATAGATTCTCACTAGAGCACCAAATGTACAGATAAGCCAAAATGATTCTTTCTCATACTTAATTTTGATATTTTAGCTTAACCAATAGGCTCCTTCTGAAAATTGCATAAACAAGTGACAAAAGATAGTAAAACAATTGCATTTGAGGGTATGAATAATTTTGGACATGGTATTTTTAGTAAGAAATGTAAAAACAAAACAACAAAAAATCAAGAAACAATTCAAATTTTTCATAAATGTCTCTAACACACTGTTTCTGTCTTTTGTCACTTGTTTATGCCATTTCCAGTCAGAAGAAACCTGGTACAGTTATGAATCATTTTTGGCTTAACTGTATCAATCTACAGCTGAAAATAGTCCCTAATGAGTTATATAAAATATGCAGTGCCAGGCTATTAAAAAAATAGAATAACTCAGTGGTAAATGCTCATACCACATGGGTGCAAATGACATTAAGTTTGCCAGAAAATAATTTGAAAAAACAATGAAACTACATATTTTAGTTTTAAAGATTTGTGGTTTTAGGAGGGCGGGATTTGTTGACAATATGAAAAACGTAGCCGACTTTCTCGATTAAACATCAGCTCCACGTTTCATAGATTTGTCTGTGCCATGGTGTCACTTCAGGTCGAAAAATAATTATTTTTTTTTTTAGGAAAGTACAAACACGGGCCAGGCTAACAGAGAAGAAAACAGCTACAAAGACAAACTGATCAAACAGTAGCTCTGCTCTGTGTAACAGTGAGGGATTTAAGACCACATCGTTTCTGGAGGAGAACAGTCACTGGGCAGTGTTTAGCCTGAGCATTCAAACACAAACAGAACAGTCTGATCACTGTTTTTTTTTTGTTTTGTTTTTTTTAACAATGGCTATTATGATGCAAACTGCAGTCCGTAGTCACACATACTTGTAGTGTGCAAGTCGAATGGATTCTGAGGAGGCCCGGTTGTGTAGATGTTCCCATAAGAGTTACAGCAACATTCAAGAAACGACAAAAAACAAACAATAGCAGGACCACTCAGTATCTGTGAGTTAATGGAATGATTGAAGAAGCAGGCGCTGTGGCACATACAGTACATAGGCTACATGAGGGTTAGAAATACACACTGTACACTTTCTAGGGATTTACTGTACATGATCGACACTAGCTGGCTTAGTTGCGACTCTCCTTGTTTTTCTTTCTCTGAATAGTAGCTCTATAAATCATCAAAAATAAACTTGAGATAGCTTGGCCGATGTGTGTTTTACATTCCCTGCCCCGGTTTATAATGTTCCCTCTCAGTGATAAACCTGTGATGTGATGAGAAACAGTCTCTATCTAACTATCTGAGGAAGAGGGACACCACCACCACCACCACCACCACCACCACCACCACCACGCTCCGGTTGGATGTTTCGTAAAAGTGCTGCTGTTTTAAAACGCACACATACAAGTGATCCACACACACACGCACATGCACACAAACAGACACACATTTTTCCTGAGTATGAACTAGAGGATATTTCTTTACTCTAAGAAAGAAAATGGCATGTAATCTATCAGAGTTTGCCGTTTTATATCAAAAAACAGCGGATTTAACAGGTATGGACTTGAGGAAGGCATACCGTCACTGAGGTTTTAATGGTAAAACCCTAAAAAACCAAGTGCTGCTGTGAACTACACTGTATATATATCTAAGGCCATAGTTTCTAGAATGAAAGCAAGGTAGACTACAATGAGAGGGGTCGCTCATACCGAACAAAAAAGAGAATTATTACCCGACTGCAGCTCAACGAAGCTTTCTAACATCCTTCAACTTATTAATGTGGTTTTACGGGCTGCGTCATTTATACAAGGCAGCTGTTTTCACTAAGACGTCGACTATTTGTACAGTACCAAGCACCAAACAAGCCAATTAGCAACTAGCTGGTGATGCAGAATTCAGCGAGAGTCGCATGCATTTCTCAGGAGCTGGATTATACAACAATAAATCTAGAAAGAACGACAGGTCGCCTGAAGCACCTCTCCAAATGAAGTTGCTCTGTGTCGGCTGGATGAGTGATTGCACATGGCTGATGCTAGATTGATGCTCTGCAGTGATTTGTGGTTAAGGTTGGGTCATACAGCAAAGCAGAGGGCTGTACTACGAAGCAGGATTTAAGGTTAGCGAGGTAACTTCTGGTTTAATCGCGGGTTTTTGAGGTTACGATGGTGGCTCACTTCCATTGTAACTCAATCTGCACAGTGAGCCTTCACTGGAGCAGGTTTTGTAACGATAATGATAGCGGATCAAATCTCTCTCAAAGTTTCGTGGAAAGTGGTGTTGCAATTCCTAGAAGACCTTGTGGAGCTTGGTGCATGAATAGCTCGAAGGTCTCTTAAGAAGATAAGAGTTTTAAGAGACCATCTGAATGTTTTCTCTTTCCCAGATGAGCATCTGTTTGTGATATGTATTCCAGTCTTAATTGCTTTATTTTATTCCTGTTAACTGCTAGAAATTTCAAATCAATTTCATTGTTATACAGTCCTTCGTATAATGATATAATCCTAAAACAGGCACTGACAGTGCAAAAGTCTTGTACTTGCTGCAGAAAGCCTACAAACTGGTTCAAATTCCCTTGACCCCAAGACCCCAAGAATAAGACTAAAATGTTCTTATATGCCATAGGAATAGGCTAAATCTAAGCAACACATTTATTTGAATACACAATTGAAGCCCAGTTACAGTCAAAAATAGTCATGCCTTAATGACGGGGTGGTGATATTTGGCAGCTACCTTCCTAACAGCAGATGTGTTGCTTTGAGGATGTATTATATTTTTAAATTCCTCATATCGGTTTAGGATTATCATCTATTCTTCGTTTAGGAAAAATGTGACTCTAGATTTGTCCATGTTTGGTCATTTGATGGCAACACCATCTTTACTATGAGAACTCGATTCAAGAGCCCTGGGCTGACTTAACAAGCCTAGTGTGATTGTTTAATGTTCTTGTTCGGTTTAGTGAAGCCAGATAATGAAAGATATCCTAGATATGCTGAGCTTCCTTTGTAGTACAGGCCCCTGCATGTGATAAGATGTTGGATCAGACAGCATTTTTAAAATTATCTAGCATCTGTTGTTGCACAATTGATTGCTAACAAGTTTGCCATATCAAGCTTTCTGTTAAGTGTTATATATTGTAACGAAAGGGCTGAAAATGCATTCAGCAGTATTGGATAGAAATACCTTGATTGTTCACCGTTTGAAAAGCTGCACATTGAAGCCACAGCTAAAGAAAGATGTATGTAAGCTGGTGAAATATGCAGCTGCTGAAAGGAAATACGAGACTACAGCTGAAGGTCAATGAATCCAGCTAAGACAACTTCACCAGAGGAATGCAACTGCTGTCACTGATACACTGCAAAAGCACTGGGATCGAACTCTCTGAGGACAAATCGAGTGGTTTACATTCAGGCCTTTTCGGTTCTGATTTGCAGGTTTACCAGCATCATACACACACACACACACACCTGAATCCTGTGATCTGTTTGACAGCACACACAGAAAAACACACAAACACACAGTGACACAGAGGGACAAGGCCACCTGCAGTAGCATTTGTAATGGTATGAAAATGGAAATGAATGTGATATTATTAAACAAATAGCTTCATTAAGGTGCACAAGACAGCAGAGATCACAGCCGGGATGATTTAGTGCCATTAAAACACCAAAGATCTGACGTCTTGCCGCCGCTCATGTCTCTCCAAACAGAATAAACGGTGAAACAAAGACTCTGAATATAGTCTACACACTGACATCGGGGTCTGTGCTTGTTCATGTAATCAGAGAAACGGTTAAACGGTCTGCATCCAACAGGTTGAACAACAGAGATCCTGCTCATGATATGTAACACGCACATCTCTCAGGTGTCGGACTGCCATTCACGCTCCACATTCACGTTGCATTCGTTTTTGCTTTCAGCATTGATTGCACTGATCTTGTGTGTGATACCACTCATGAAGGTGCTCTACTGTACTTCATCTTAGATATCGTGTGAAAGAAAACATGTAAATACTGCGTAAACTCAGTCTATATTACAGTGGTTCTGGATAGAGAGAAAAGACAAGAGGAGGGGAGGGGGTAAAACACAAAGCAAACCACAGGTATTTAAAATTCCTCAGACTTCCCTCAGCAGTCTACTCTTTTGTTCAAGCATCTGTCGCTCCCAGTACTAGAGTGGCCCTCTATGCTGATTTTGACCTCCTGAGGGATGAAGGAGGGTTTGGGCAGAGTCAGGGGAGGCTCGTCCTCGGCTCTCTCCGTCTGGTCTCGCTCTGGAGCTGACCAGCGTCTCTTGCGGACTGTGGGTCTCTCTGGATCGCCACATTGCAGTTGCGAGCGGGTGTCTGTTTTCACTGATTCCTGTCTTACTTCTCCTGGTCTGGCTCTGTAGATCCCCTCCGCCTGTCCCTGAACTAATCCCGCCGGTAGTTCCCCTCCTGGTCCGGCAACGTGCTGCCTCTCCAGCCGGTCGGTGCTGGACGACTTCATGAGGAGGCCGCCGTTACTGCCTGCAGCGCTCGGACTCACACTGGTCCTTACGTTGGGGTCCACGCTGTGGCAGGAGTCGGAGAGGTGGCCGGTCTTCAGCTTCGTCCCCAGAACCTGGCTGTCTGTTAGAGATCCGTTCCTCAAACCGCGGAGGGTCAGCGACACGCAGACGTCGCCCACGCAGAGCTTAGCACAGGAGAGTTCGAACAGCTGCGTGGTCCGGTCGGGGCAACATGACGACCAGCCTTGGCCGAAAACGAAGAAAGGATATTCCACCAGCACTTCCACACACACCTGGACAGGAACACAAAACACACAGTTAGCTCTTTGTTAAACTGGAAACCATCGAGCTATGTGCAGAATTTGGATGACTGTAAAGTATGTGTTTGTTATTTGCATATTATTTTTCTTGAATGTAACATATGTGAGTTACTGGATAACTTTGAATCCCCGAAGGGATGAATGAAGTATCTATCCATCTAAATGTCTGTCATTCTATCTAGCCTTCCTTCCTTCCTTCCTTCCAGTTTAAGATTTTGTATATAGAAACAAAAATAATGCAATTTAAAGTAAATTTCTGCATCAGTTTCGAGTGCTGACTCACTATCACACTGTCATATCTTGGTTACCTCGATAGAACTGAGCCAGTATTTATGTTTTACAAACTTTACATGATCCAAATTGTAGCAGTACATCTTCTCATCAAAACTAGAGTGCACATTACTCCAGTTTTAGAAGCTCTTTCTTCATTTTAGGATTTTGCTTTTAGTTCTTAGATCTCTTCATGGCCTGGCTTCCCACTATATATCTGACATGTTGATTAGGTGCAATAAGATTCTCTAACTCTGGTCTCGTAAGTGGTTCTCAGAGTAGAACTATGATGTACAGAAATGCAGCATTCCGAAGTTATACCAAGCATGAAGATAACTTCAAACGAACCTCACTAAATTCTCATTTTAGGCTGATGTTTATGTAGTGTTTATGTAGTTTCATGCTATCCACTGGTATATTTGATTTATATATTACAAATATTATGGACTCTTGCATTTCATTACAGTTTATTCTCTTGTGTTTTATGACTATTATTTTTGTTGATCATTTGATTTTATTCTCTTTTTTATGTAAAGCACTTTATGTTGCACATACTGAATGAACGGTGCTATACAAATCAAGTTATTATTATTACTATTATTATTAGTAGTAAAACCTGATGTTATATGTTGTCTCCAAATGTCATTTGTGAAAATGGACTGTCCTTCTAAAAACATATGCAGTGTATGGCTTTGTCCACACATGCAAAGGTTTGTTTTAAAATCATTTTTTTTCTGTTTATTTCTCAAAAACAAAAAAACAAACTGTATACAAAAACACAACTGAAATGCAGTCAAGAACCAAACTAAACAGCTGCAATATAACCCAAATCTAAAACCCATGTTGGTTAATCAAAAGCCTTAAATGAAGGATTTTTTTTTTTTTACCAGATAACTTGCATAACTTTACTTGGAAAGAATGAATCATTCTAGAATTATTGGGTTGATTTTATAGGAGAGTGCATCTGCATTGAAAAAAAAAAGTCATTAAAAAAAATCCCCAACTACGCCTGGATTCCAAATTACATACTTTTGCCCCCTTTCAGATCATAAGACAGTTGCCCTTTCATGTACATGCTGTTGCACACATCATGCATACATTCAGTACATGCTATTTCATCATAATATTGTGCCTAAAGCTTTGACCGTGATGCTCATTTATGTGTTGCAGTCTGCATTGTGAAATATGCTGTTATCCGTCAGTGCAATCTTGCCAGCTCAAGCCTGTTTATACTCACTGTGAGTCAGAAAGGCATGCTGGCTTGCAAACTGCAAACACTTCAATGTAACTTGGTGTAGTAGGACGTCCTGCTGTTGTTGGCACACTGCATTTGACAAACTATATATCAGGACTAGGGCTGGACAATATATTCTTTCAGCATTGACAACTTCATGTGTGCATTCAGAAAAGTCACATCACTAGAAGTCTAATGTGAAATCAGGCAAACGCGTCATGCTACAACTGTTGTTGCTGCTTGATACAAAAAGAGAACTCACACAGTTCTCATTTTCCATGACTAATCAACAAGAGAAGTTTGTCTGATGGAACATCATTTAATTTAAGGGTTCTTGGATGCAGTTTTTTTTTTAAACTTTCGTCACAAGACACAGAGTTTGTTGACAAGTGGGCTCCAAATGTGCACAGCAACAACAGTGAAGAAAAGGAGAGAAACACTATGGAATGGTTGCAAAAACAAACATTGTATTGCAATTTTTCAGCTACAAAGGATGATGCTGACCAAAACCAGATACTCTGTTGGTGGTTTCTTGTCACTACATGATGAAAACACTATCAATTCTCTCCTAATAGAGTTATTTAAGTCATGGGGTGAAAATTTCTGCATTTTTTTCATTGCAATATATGCCACAGTAAAACTACATATCACAATGACAGCTTTTTAGAATGCACTCTATGTTTTCTTTGTGGTTATGTCAACAACACAAACACTGTTTCTGAAAATCTTCACAGGGAGGAGGTGTACAAAAGGCCAGTTTTGTTGCATTTGTGTGGACGAAGGGCCAAAGCCCATAGAAAAAGCTCATTTGTATTTTAAAGATACCCATGCACATGTGTATAAGGCCAATAGTCTAGCCTTAGATATACATTCTACAAATGATGAAAATTTCAACCTATTAAGGCTATATTGTATGCGGTGGCTGATAATTTACAAGAAAAACTGCAGCTGTACCATCCAAGCAACAGAGAGGAAAGTCCCACTTCTTCAGAATTACTTAATAACCAAATTCAATCAATATAATGCCAGATTTTTTCAGTCTCTCAAAGAACATCATTAGTATTGACCTCAATAATCCAGATTAAGTCAGGCTTGAGTCTGCATCACTTAAGTCTCCCTTTGCCAGCCCAGTCTGTAGTACATAATATTGCTTAAAACATGAAATTTGTAGCATGACTGGATTCATCCATCACAAAAGTAATGCCTTTAAGCCTTTCAAACATATGTTGCGTAAAGGCTTTTGGTATCTGGTCTGTGTAACTGGAGCGGGAATGGAAAATAATGATAAATGGGGTTTAATTTCGATCAGTTCTGCATTATGGATGAATTCTGAAATTCTTTTTGCAGCTATAGTACCGTAAGACTGAAGGACACTCACTTGTGCTTGTAAGTAATTACATTTTTAAGAAATGTTGGCATCAATTTCTGTTGCCGATTTAATTAGTTTATGTTCACTGTTGACTGCTAAAGTGGAGTTTTATTATATTATCACTGGGTGGCGCCAAAGACTAGCGATTTCATGCTCTACACATAATGATTGAACATTAAATTAATCTCACAGGAAAGATGCATGAGGAGTAACTAACCTGGGCTTTGAGCTCTCCCACAGAAAACTGAATGACCACAGCATTAGGACTTTGTCCACTGTCGATTCGCTCCACGGTGCTGGAGTCGATCTTCAGCTCGCTGCTGATCTCAGCGCTCTGGATGAAGTCTTCTGTCTTGAGGTCCTCCACGCGCTTCAGCTCCCCATCGGCCAGCTGGATGATGGAGCCTCGCATGAAGAACGGAGGAAGCGCCACGGGGGAAGAGGGAGAGGAAATGGAGGGCGAGGCTTGGATGGCGGCAGGGGCAGGAGTAGGAACACTGGTGGGAGTTGGGGAAGGAGCTGCCACTACTGCAGGAACAGGGTTTGAGGGCAGCTCTGGCAATGCCGGGGCCTGTGCAACAGCAGGTGGTGGTTGGTTTCCATCTGGCCCAAGCGCATCACACTTGGACAGGGCCGTGGCCAGATAGGCGTGCGGCATGGCGGTGGATATTTGAGGAGTAGTGGTAGCGGTCAGGGCGCTGACAGTGCGACTAACCTCCATTTCTGTTCCGTTGTTGGCACTGCTGACTGGGATGAGGAGGGACTGGCCGCTTGGGATGACCAGGTGCTGTGGTAGCGCCGCGTGGTAGCTAACAGCATGCTGGTTTGCACTGGTGATGTAGCCGATGATGGGCGGCTGTGTGGACGAGTAGAGGTTGGCTGGCAGCTCCTCAGGGGGGATGGTGGTCTGGATGACGGTATGGGGAGCAACAGATTTTACCACCTCGGAGGAAGAGAGGGAAGTGAAAGAGGAAGATCTGGACACTGGTTTCCCCAAACAAATGCCTCCTTTTTCAGTCTGGACTAAAGAGATCTTATTTGAGCCAGGTTCATGTTCAGCTCCATGGTTAGGCTGAGCCACAAGCACCAGGGAGGTCTGGAGTCCTGCAGGGTTTTGGGCGTAGTCGGCAGGAAGCAGGATGTGTCTGGCCTCGTAGCTCTGGACCTGCTGATGGTTTGCTGGCTGACTGGAGGCTTTTGCATGTTTGACCACCTCCAGTTCCCCGTTCAGCACACCCTTGGCATGCCCCTCTGGTTTCTTTCCAGCGGAACCATCTGCATACTGAACCACAAGCTGTGAGGGAGCGAAGGTGAGCGTCTGGGGAAGGACGGCGGTGTGAGGGTGGAGCTGGAGGTGGGCCGCGGGTGAGGGGACGGCGTTTCCGCTGACAGTCAGAGGTGTTCTGCTGTCCAGATGGATGTACTGGCTGGTGACTTGAGGAGAGCTCGGCAGCGAAGCGGGAGTCAGCTCTGTCGGGGAGAGGCCTATTTGGAACTGCTGCTCCCCCTTGGTGTTGGGGGAGATGAGGGCAGTGGTGTAACCGTCCAGCTGGGAACGCTGTCCGACTATGGCAGAGCTGTTGGGCGCAGAATTAGCATTCGTTGAGATGATGTGAGAGGAGATGTAGCCGGCGTAGGGCCCAGAGCTGATGAACTGAACATTGGGTCCCAGTTGAGCAAATTGGATCGTCCCAGCTTGCTGGGGAAGAGCTGTGGGGTAGGCTGCAGGTAGAGACGCCAAGGGCACTGCAGACAGAGGGGTGGCAGAGGAGGGGATAGAAGTGGAAGGTGAGGACGAGGAGGATGTAGAGGAGACATGACATCTCGGACTTTCTACCTCTCTGGACTTGCAACGTTCACTGGCTACACTGGCCAGCCAAGCTAGGTTTTCTGTATGTGGACTATCAGCAGCCACTGCAGCTGGAGGTGTTGCTGTAGCTACAACCACCGGCCTCTGCTCCAGGGCCAAGATCTCCCGCTTCTTAGGAGGCAGGCATCCATTACTCCGCTCTTGGTTGGCTTTCATTGTGCCACTGTGGTATTAATATCCCCCGGTACGACTTCTAGGTTCCTCTGAGGCTACTATCTCACCAGTGGTTTTTTCCAGCCTTTCTTTGTGCTTTGCGGCTCTGATGTTCTTTGTGTTCACTGGTGGACGGCTCCAGGTCTCACACCAGAGTAGATGGAGTGACTCCAGCTCAACAAATGAGCTCCATAGACTTCATGAGGAATCATCTCTGATCGATGTACCTCTTCCACGATGTTGACAGGAATCTGAAGGCAGAAAGAAGCTAAAATCAGACACTCAGGTAAAGTGAAATCAAAGTCTCACTGTGGGCTCATTTATTTTTTTAGCAAAATATAAAGTTCTGCACTTCTATGGAAACAGCACAACCCTGACACATGAATAGGGAACACAAAAATGTCTTCTGTGCAGTATGACACCATCATAACACCACAAATCATAAAAAAATTGAATTTATTTGTTTTACAGAAATTGAAAAAAAAACCTGAAATCAACATGTATATACTTTTCCAAGTGCCTAAAGTTGTCACCAAAACTGGATTTAAAAAATAAAACTGTGGCTCCAAGATATTTCACCATGCTGAATGTATCTTCCAACAACTTGCTGGCAATTTGCCCCTCTGTATACCAATTTTGAGCCATGCCACATTTATTTTATTGATCCACAATGTTTAATTTTCATCTCCATCTCTCTTGTCATCTCCTCTCTTTTCTGTGTAATTACAACCTACAGTTTACCTGAAAAGTCACTGAATATTTTTTGTGGCTACTGGTCACAGCAAAGTCAGTCATGGCCTCTAAGTTGTGCCAAGAAGGGCAGATTTTTGTAAAATGCAGAATTTGGTGCTGACAGTTTATATTTGATTAATTTTTTTTATTGAGACATATGATTTTGATGAAATATCACAATTTTAAGCTTAATTATGACCATTTTTGAAGTTGAAAATCTGATAATTCTTTCTGTTTTAACAGTGTCTGGCTCATAAATTGTGCAATTTTGGCAGCTTTTTACAGAAAACATGCCTTTCAAACCTGCACGTTTAAGGGTTCAAAGGATTAAAACTCTCTTCTGCATTTGTGCTGTATAAATAAACTTGACTTTACTTGACTTAATATTCAATTCATTCTCATTAGTGTAATTGCATGGCAGAACTAGCTCAGTAGGCGCAGCTTGCGTTTATGAACCATATTCTCCGAGTGTTCCTGCAGGGCTCCAAATGCAAAACAGCAAACACCCAAATACTTCACTCCTAAAGACGTCTCTGCTTTCATGTCTGGGTTGGTGTCGTTCGGTTGCTCTGCCACTAGGTGGTACCTGGCAAAAAGCACTGCAGCCGAGTTGTGTTTGTCCAACATGTTCTGCGTATGTTCCTCCAAGAGTAACCTCAAAAAAATTCCCCTCTGGGATCTACATGGACTAATCTGTCAACCCTCCACCTGCCTTTCCATGAGTAATTGCGCGAGGCACATAGGAAAGTACAGTACAATGTTGTCTGTCGTCATTTGCATAATGTAGAAAAGGCTCTTTCATGTTTTCAATGCCGGGCAGGAGTTTTCTGAACTGCAGTGTTTGTGTGTAGCTATTGGCTCTTATCTTGCTTCGGGGCCTAGTGCAAGAAAGCAGAGTGAAAGGACAACAGCACAGAGAAACGGCCTCAGAGGAACTTATGTTTTCGCCTTTATTTTAACAGTCCCAGACCTTGTATTGAGTCAGTGGGGCTGCTGTGAATATAACATCCACCTCCAGAAAGGAACTGTGGGTCAGTGGGCACTTGAGAGACACAAACAATATGGCTTGCAATCTGAAAATAGAACATTTTGCAAGAACCATTAATGGGCCCTTTTGTTGCCTGCGCTTCAAAAACATTTTAACAATGGCATGCCTCTATATCTGATTTGAACAGGGTTACAAAGTTCAAGGGAATACAGGATGGACAGCAAACAATGAATGAGTAGGCTCTCTCAGGCAGACCGAAGACTGAAACAAATTCTTCATTTCCAGCTGGAAAGGACGAGGTTAGTGGAAATTGTGATGTACAGGAGCTCAGTCAGTGAAAGGTAACTCACTGTGTCAACAATGCACAGCAGCAACTACAGCAGCTATAATCAGTTTTGACTGTTTGACAGCTGTGTTACTGAATCATACAGATAAATTTACGGTAGGTTTATATGTATGCGAGCTTACATTCTATGCAGTATCACAGCAAAACAACAATATAGAATACAGCTCCAATGTAAAATTAAACACAAACAGTTTAGACAGGCACCATAATAGGAACTCAATGCAATTAAAGCCAGCACACCTTTCATTAACGAGATTCAAATGTTTTCTTTTTCAGTTTCACATGTCCACCTTTATTTTCTTAATACTTGAACCCTACAAGTGTTGTACAAATTTCTATACCATGCTGTAGCTGTTCTTTGTTGGATGGGGTTCTGCTGCTCTGCCTTTCTCTTTAACATATTCCAAAGGTGTTGTATTGGATTCAGCTCATGCCGCGCACTTGGTCAGGTCATAGTTTTTACTTTTTCCTTCTCGTGTGTGATTGTAGCAGTGTGCTTTGGATGGTTGCTTGATGGAATATTCCTCTTCTGCCAAACTTCTGTCATCTTGTCAGCCAGTACTTTGGTTTATCCACAGACATTAATGGTGCATCTGTAGATGTCATCTCCCTAACAATTTTTGCACACATGCAGCTCCATATCATCGCACTCCCACCTCCATGCTTTACTGTCAGGACTATGCATTCACTGTGGTAGTCCACACCAAATATGCCAGACTCCATCTGCACCCAACTAATTTAACTTGGTCTCATCTGACCAAAGAATCTGCTCCCAACATTCATCTTGTTTCTTTTAATGTTCTTTAGTATAGTTTTGTCTTGCAGTTTTGTACCAAACAACAAGCAAGAGTGCTTCTCTTGGAAGCGGTCCAAAAACATTGGCATTCTGCAATGTCCTTCACACTGTCATAGATACTCAGATTTTAACTGATAACCCCTGTGCCAAGCCTAAAGCATTTGCCTGTCTGTTTTCACAGCTAAATTGTGCAAGTAGATCACTCGCTGTGGTGTCATTTGAGGAGAATGACCACTGCACTTCTGATTAGTGGTACTATGACTCCTTCTATATTTCCTCATTACTGCTGCAACTGTGTTTCCACCGATTTTTAGTTGATCTTCCTGTATCTTTTTCCATTTTTGTGTCAGATTTTTCACTTCTTCTGACAATAATTTTGCATGTGAAAGACATGATGTAGACATGCAAATAGCTGCAGCCCATAGGTCCAAAACTGAGAAAGTTCTGGTGTACACATTTCATTTTATAGTCATGTACATGCAATTTGACTGACTGGAAAACCCATGTTTACTCAGATTCATTTCAGTGATCAGAGGTGTATTTAGTTCTGGTGCACTGAGTTTCTACTCTTGGGCCTGTATTTTTGATGTGGTCTTTCTAAAGAATTGTTTGATTGTTCATAAGAGGAAATACACTACTTGTCAACTTAGAAACAATGCAGTATTAGAGTGATAGTGCACGGGGGTGTATTTACTTCTGTTGTATGCTGCATGTCTATGTAATTCATGCACAAGGGAACACAAGCAATGTTCAGTGTTTCCATTAATTCTATAGCATTAACACGCGGCTCTTTGCTTCCTGTTAACTAATTTTTTTTTCACAGTTTCCTTTTCACTGTGACTTTTCTCTCTTGCAGGCTTATCTGTGGGTCAATGCACAGGACTCCGAGTTGTTCATTAGCCAGAGGCACCGCTAAAATGGACTATATGACACACGCATAGACATCCATCTATTCATTCCTCTCCCCCCGCTAGATTCCATTCAGAGGAGTCGCACTATTTGACAATTTTCCTATCACACCAGAGATTCACTACAGCAGACAACCACAGACATATTACATAAAGACAGAGGAGGGGGGAAAAAAACACACACACAGAGGAGGCGACCTTGGTCATTTTCTATTAAGACACATCTACCTCCAACAATAGCTATGACAAGGTCACTGCATCCAAAAGCAGCGAACAGCCTCTGTGCAATTTATCTAAGCCTGGTAGATCCACCAGATGTAACAAAGGAGGAGATGGAGAGAGAAACAGAAACAAGATAGAGAGGAAGTGTGAGGGGGAGGCAGAGGGAGAAAGGCGATGCGAGATGACAGACAGAACTATGTGGAAGCAGGAGAGCGAGGGGAGAAAGAAGATTAGGAACGGGTGAAGCAGGAGAGGGAAAGGGGAGAAGACGGAGCGCTGTTTCTCCTGACCCACATTGAGCAGCAGCGCCCACAGCATCAGAGCGCCATTGCCCCCGCCTCGCCGAGAGATCCCCCCGATCAGCAACACAGCCGCCACTACAGTCTGAGCTGTACGCTTGTGCAGCATCGCTCAGTGGCAACAACCCCACCTCAGCAACAGCCCCGTGTCAACACTGGAATGACATCACATCTCCAAGCACAAGGACCTCCTATCATTGTAGGAGACAAAGCTCGGGATTTGCAAGAAACACGCCGTTGTAGTGTCGACACATTAAAACAGGAAGGCGTCTCTTTCCTTTCCTGGACGCGCGGCGCTCTCTCTGCAGCCGCTAGATTTTCCAGCCTATTATTAGAACACTGACACCAACAAACATAAGGCCCCTGATGTGATACTATGGAGAACAAAGGCGAGCTTTCAAGGCACAGCATGGGAGCTCCTGAGTCAGGATCCAGGAGGACTGACACCTCCGAGACACGTATGACAACAGACAGGACGCTCTCTGTTCGGCTCATCACACTGATGCTTTTCAGCTCAGACAGAGTGACGGAGCCAGCCGTACATGTGATTCGCTTTCCATACTCCCACACAAAAAGCTACACAAACCACAGAAATAGGTTTGTGCAGCCGTCTGTGCGGAGATGGAGATGATTTCATTCAGTCACCAGGTGAGAGGCCCCCCAGCAGAGTTACATCTCCTCCCTTATGCACCACTTGCCGCCTCCTCCTTCCTTCCTCCTCCACCAGTCTCCTCTCATGCTCCCACTGTTTCCCCCCTTTTTTTGCACTGATCCAAAGCTGTATAGCGATAACATTCCTCTGCAGCGGGATTATGCAGGGAAAAGAAATTATTTAGTGACAGCGCCCTCGCAAAAAAAACCTACACAAATGCAATAATGACCCTGAGGTGATAAACCTGTTGGCAAGACTGCTATGCATCACCTGCTAGACCAGTCATTAGACACTCAGTGAATACCCTCTACTGCAAATGGCTATATATAGAAAACAAAAACATCATTATCAATGTGGCATGAAGCAGAGGAGGGGTGGGAGGCACTGTGGGAGACAATATGTGTGAATCCGCTGCACACAAACAGGTCCTCACCTCAACCCCCCTCGCAAACACAGCTGCCTCGGCCACGCAGCAGACCCGTGCAGTGTTTTTCTGGTATTCTAAAGAGCCATTTTACTGTCCCCTTCCCTGCACAACAGCGGCGCCTGTGCCTTTAAGAGGCGGACCAGCCGTGTGGCAGACTAAAGCAGACAGCAAGAACAGGCAAGTGGGGCTCGGGCTGTTTGTCTTCACAATGACTCCAGAGTTCTGCATCGCCGCTCATCAGCGTCGTACGACCAGCGTCCCTCTCCTCGAGCAGCCGCCACAAAACAAACAGGGTCAGTCCTGCAGTGAACGGACTCGCTGGATGTGGTTTGGGTGGGGGGGCAGGAGGGGGGTGGGACAGATGCTGTAGCCTCTGGGGAAGGGGAAGGGGAAGGATGAGTGGGAGTGGGGGGGCTCTAGAATGACAGCATGAGTGTAGTAGCAGAAAATACTACTATGCCACAAACCAAGAAGAAAAGAGACACCACCACCACCAACGCCACTACCACCACCACCACCACCTCCTCTTCCTCCCCCTCCTCTGGTTGAAGTACTAAGAATAGCTCACCAGTCCCTCCACAGCCACTGCTTGCAGAGCATGTCCGAGGATTCTTCCTGCCTGTCAAGTGTGTTGGCTGCTTCCTAGGACTCCTCTTCCTGGATCTCTCCTTTGTGGCTTGCCACTCTCTCTCTCTCTCTCTGCCGTGGATTCCGGTTCGAAGGCTTGCGCTTGCCCCCCCCCTGCTCTGCAAAACGGGTTAGAACATAAAGAAGAGGAAGTTCCCCCACTGCTGGAGCTCACACCAAGAACCTGCGTGCAAAGGCTGCTTCCAACGTGTGTTATGCAAGGCCACCAGACCGCCAGCTCCCTCTCTGCCTGGTTGCTTCTCCCTCTCTCCTCTGTCTCTCTCGCTCTGTGAGTGATTCTGCCTCTCTCCCTTTTACCTCCCCCCCCACCTCCTCCCCCTCCTCTCTACATCCCTCCCTCCCCTTTCTTCTCGCTCTCAGTACTCCACTGACACAGCTCCTCCCCCAGCCAGCCTCATCAGCCGCATCAGGTATTCATTCAAAAAACACACTCTACTTGGCTCGGCGCCCAGACTACGCTCACACAGAGAGAGAGGGAGGGATGGAGGGAGGGAGGGAGGGAGGCAGCAACAGACGGGAGGGTGAGGGAGGGAGATTCAGAGGAGGGTTTGCTCAGACAGACATGCTGCATGAATGTGAACGACATGCAGAGGCGCACACACACACACACACACACACATATATATGCAAAACCGACACGGGATTAAATTGCTCAGTGGGGCTGCTCGTTCATTTTCAGATGCATTTTCCCCGCAGAGACACAATCTCCTAATCTGCCCTGCGAGCTGCCCTACAATTACACTCTCAAGCCTCTATTCAGCTGCAGAGTAGTGACTCGGAGCAACCCGCCACAGGTCTCCCCAGGCCTCCCCGATCGCTTCCCCGGAGATGTTTCCCTCAGTGCAGGCAGGCAGGCAGGCAGGCAGGCAGGCAGGCAGGCAGGCAGGCAGGCAGGCAGGCAGATAAACACTCCCTCCACCCACCCAGCCAGCCACTTGGCACTGGGGCCCTCCTCAGCCAGAGGCCTACTCCTTATCCTGTGCAGCTCGCAGCAGAGAGAGCCAGGCTTTTTTGCAGACAGGCACCTCAGCACGAGGCCAGCCAGCTATCTCCTCCTCTGCAGGTGAGACGAGCAGGGCGTCCCCCTCTTCCTGAGACTGCAGAGTGGCGAAAACACACCGAAAACAACAAATCACATAACGCCGCTGCTGCTACAGCCAGCTTAGTGAGGAGTAGTGCACTCACAAAGGCTCTCGGGAGGAGGGCGGATTCTTAACTTTGTCATTCTGGGAGAAGAGGTGTCATGAACATAGGCTTTTTTTTTTTTTTTAATTATGAACAAACTGAACTTGTTTTGTGCAGATTACAAACATGACTCAAGGAATCCATTCAAAAGATTATTGGAACATTCTTCTTCCACCTTCCCCAGACTGGGAGTCATCATGTCACAGTATTTTGGTTTATCCACAGACATTAATTCTATAAATGTTGTCTTCAAAACACCTTTTGCACTCATGCAGTCCTATATCATAACACTCCCACCTCTGTGCTTCACTGTCAGGACTATGCATCCACTGTGGTAGTCCTAATCAGGTTGACACCAAACATGCTGGACTCCATCTGAGCTGGACAAATGTATCTTGGTCTTGGGATTCTTGACTTTCTCATTCTCTGAGAAGAGGTTGTTTGGTGCAGATTACAAACTCAAATCCAGGAATCCATGCACAGAATTATTGAAATATTCCTCTTCTTCAAGCTTCTGCAGACTGGGAATCATCTTATCAAGCAGTATTTTGGTTTATCCACAGACATTCATGGTGCATTTATAAATGCAGCTCAGTGTCATCATACCATCACCTCTGTGCTTCACTGTCAGGACTATGCATCCACTGTGGTAGTCCTGATCAGGTTCACACCAAACATGCTGGACTCCATATGAGTCGAACAGATGTGAAGATTTAGTCTCATCTGATCAAATAAAAGCGCTCCCAGTATTTATCAGGCTTTTTTCCCCCCAAGTTCTTTAGTAAAGTTTCATAGCTTTTCGTTTTGTACCAAAGAGCACTTGAGAATATTTTAAATATAGACTACTATGTGCAAACTGAACATGTTTTGCCCAGACTACAAACACGAATCCAGGAATCCATGCACAAAATTATTGGAATATTCCTCTTCTTCAAGTTTCTACAAAATGGGAGTCATCTTGTCAGCCAGTAATCTGGTTTATCCACAGACATTCATTTTAAATCTCTGCCACACCTTTAGCACTCATACAGCCCCATATCATCACACTTCTACCTCTGTGCTTCACTGTGAGAACTATGCATTCACTGTGGTAGCCCTGATCAGGTTCACACCAAACATGCTGGACTCCATCTGAGCCAAACAAATTTATCTCATCTGACCAAATAAAAGAGCTTCCTGTATTTACCAGGCTTCTCACAAAGTCTTCTTCTTCTTAATTTTCTTTCAAATTCTGAACAAAACATAGGATACTATGTGAAAACTGAACTTGTTTCATGCAGATTACGAACACGAATCTAGGGTCTATGCATAAAATTATTGGAATGCTCCTGCTCTACAGACTTCTGCAGACTGGGAGTCATCTTGTCAGTCAGTATTTTGGTTTATCCACAGACATTCGTTCTACAAATGTCATCTTCACAACACCTTTAGCACTCATACAGCCCCATACCATCACACTACTACCTCTGTGCTTCACTGTTAGGACTATTCACATTCACTTTTACATAGAACACTATGTAAAAACTGAACTTGCCTTATGCAGATTACAAACACTAACGCAGGAAACCACGCACATTTCAGCAACCGTGATTTTCTGTAGAAAGCTGGAAGAAATAGAAGCTACATTTCCCAGCTGTTAAACCTGAGAGGAAAACATGTGCCGTGCATCTTCCCTGCCAAGGGGCTACAGCCTCATCTTCCCACTGTGACTCATATTTCTACAAAGAACGCTGCCAAGCTAACGTAAAAACCTCAGGAACTACACTGCTCCCGCAGCAAGGGAATGGAAAAGCAGCACGACAGAGGCCCACTGTGAAGCTGTAAGGGCATCTACAAGAGATTTCCCTCGCCTCGAAACGGCTCGCTGTAAACTGAAGGTCAGAATTAATGTCGGCTAAGTGAGCTGAAATAGGCTTTCCTGTGAGAATTCACACATCGCCGGCACAGTGTTTCGCCGTGCAGAGCAGATCAAGAGTGACACCGCACGAAGACGCAACTCTCAAATCTCGTCTTGGTGCTTGTGGCTCCATCAAAGAGCATTAGTGTGCAGGGAAAGTCTTCAGCACGGATGCAGACTCAGTTTTTATAGGGGTTGGCCAGGCGGAGACCATTACTCACATCAGGGTGGCACAAAGTCCTGCTAATTTATTTTTTTAAAGTAAATCCCTGTTGGCCAAATAGTCATTTTTTGGTCACTTTCTGTAATCACTTGCCTAATTTGTTTATGCAGCGAGACTCACATATAACTAATTTAATAGTTGGAATGGTTGCTAAAATGTTAATAAATTCTTTGTGGCATACGTAAGATTCTTATGTCAAAAGTGTCCTTGTTCTGCTCCGGCCAGCTGCCTAGTTGGGACATCACACTGTGTCCATCCAGCCCTTTTGTTTCTTACTTTTGGATGCAGGTTCTGGGTCAGTCTTGCATTGTTCAGCGGTTTTGTACCACTTGTTTCCAGAGCAAAGTAGGTTTCATCCTGCACAGTCTTCAAGAGTCTGTACCAGAGCTTTGACTAAACTAAAATCAAACACACTTTAAGTCATAAAAACAAACTCATTTGTGTGTTTTTACATGAAATAAGTCAAGTGCATTTTTATTCGGCCTGCATGCTTTTCAGGTACAATAATAGGAAATATCTGAATTTTCTGCAAAAATCAGTGTGACCATTTTCTATGTGGTTGCTGCAGAGAAATGGTTCTACAAGAAAAACAGTAGTTACATTAAGCAAGTCCAGTTCTATATGTGCAGCCTTATCACAGGCTTTACTATTTCTTGTACATGGGGGGGATCCAGGCTTTAGTCTGTGGTGGTCACTCTTAGCTCCGCCCCTGCTGTTCCTTACAGATACTAATAAACACTGATGGATGTTGATTATTGTGGTTCGACCTGACTGAGGGGTTTTGCTGCATGTGTTCTTTTATTATCAGCACTCACATGACTATAAATTACAACATTCCTCAGTTTGGTGCACATATAAGGGGGAGCGCTCCAAACTTTAACAACGTCTGTGCCAACATTAGCTACTGAAAACTGTTTTTATGCAGTGGCACAAAGTAATTCAAGTACTGGCATCTCGTACTTTGAGTAATTCCCCTTTCTGCTACTTTGTACTTCTGCTCCATTACATTTCAGGTGCAAATACTGTAATTTTTGCTCATTGTTACATTTACTAAAGTACTGGCAGCTTGAGTATTTCCATTTTCTGCAACTTTTTCCTTATGCTTCATTACATTTTTAGGGCCAAATACTTTCATTTTTACTCCACTACATTTCTTTGAAAACTTACGTTACCTTGAGGATTTAGTTTAACAACACAAAATATGATCAACAGGTAAATAATCATGTAATAATACAGATTCAAATAAAACGATTGATTCCCCCAGGTAGAAATTCATATGTTAGTCAGCAGATATAAGTAATTAAATCACCTTTACCGGCTTCAACAAAAGTAATTAACATGTTAATGCAGAAATAATTTGAATCCAGTTGAGTATATTATTCTGAAAAATGCGACTGCATAATTAGAACTTTTACTTTTTGCCATTTCAGTATATTTCAATGCAAATGATTTTGTACTTTTACTTGTAACAGTGTTCCTGTTTTAATGGTACTTTTACTTAATTACAAGATCTGAGTACTGCTTCAATAGCACAGTATTAGTAGTAGAAGCTACTAGTGGCAGTATGGATGCTAGTAATACTGGTCTTTCTGCAGAAGCACTCCACTGTCTAACCAAATAAACATTGCATTATGCCAACATTTCCACATTTTTAAACTCACAGACCTCCCTGCATGTTGCCTCTCAGTGTTTTTTTTCTTACTCACAGAGCAGCTTCCAGCAAGAAAACACACCATGAAAACTCAAGTGGGCTCCAGTAGCTGCAGGTTAGAACACTGCGTGACCTTCACTGCAAAAAATAAACACCAATTCCAATGTAAGTTCTGGGGCAAATCTTTCAAGGTCTATCTTTTTTTACACAATGTGAAGACACGAATCATATTACCTTGCAGCTGGTGGGTGTCAAGCAGACAATTACCCGAGCATCATTCTGTACTGCATCCTCACTTGAACACTTAACTGGGGATAAGTGAGCCTCCTCTAATGCAGAAGACATGTCCAGACATGTTACAGTGATGCTAACACACAAAGGGCTGCGAAGACTACACGTGTGCACATAGTCACACATGGGAAATGGGAGGTTGTTTTGTGCGTTGTGTTGCGTTTTTGCAGTAATTCATCATTTTCCCAAAGGTTTCCTGGAACGTGTGTTCAAAGAGCTGTGCAGAAATACTGATTCCAGACATTATGTCAGTGATGTAAGAAGCACTGAAATTATTTACTGAGGTAAAACAGAAAAAACACTGTACATAAAATAAATATATCTGCTTGAGCAAAAAAAAAAACTTGCAAAAGTAGCGTCATAAAAATGAAGTATTAAAAGTAAGAGTCTGAATTACTAAATTACATAATAACTGCAAACATCTGTGCAGGTGTAAAGAGCCACATGTTTAGTAAATTAAATCAAATAGCATTTAGCTCTAGCTGTTATAAAACTAGTGGAGTGGAAAGTAGCCTGCCACATTTTCCTTAAATAAACTAGAGTAGAAGCATAAAATGGTATTAAACTTTATCCCTTTAAACCCCAAGCAATTTCTGGATGCTTTTTTCTCTCTGCCTGGCACATTTTTTACTCACTGTTGGCTCCTTTTTCCTCTGTAATATAAAGTCCTGCACATCTATGGAAACAGAACAACCATGACTAGAAGGAGAATATGCCTTTTGTGCAGCATAGCAAAGCTATAATGACAGAACACAGAAAGACAGCTGAAAAGAGCACAAAATAGTAAGCACAATATATACATTTTCCAAGTGTCCACAGGTGTTACCAATACTGGACAACATGGTGGCCCCACATAGGCTATTTTATCAGATTTACATTTTTACAGGTGTTTTTCACTCTGCACATCAAATCTGGAAAGATGTTTGACCATGCTGAATGTGTCTTCTCACAGCTTGTCCCTCTGTTTACCAATTTTGAGCCATTCTGTATTTATTTTCTTGATCAATTATGTTTAATTTTCGTCAGTCTCTCTTGCTGTCTCCTCTTTTTTCTTTGTCAGCTGAGCCGGTCATGGTTGCTCATTTAGCAGGGGATCACAGATTTTTTTCAGGTTCTGGTGCAAACTGTTTATTTTGGGTGAACCTTTTCTGAACAGAACCACATGTCGCGCATGATTAGTTCAAGGACAATTGGAAAATGCAATGATTCTTTCTGTTTTTACAGTTTCTGGCTTGGATAGATGTTGTAATGTTGGCAACTTTATTAAAGACAACACGCCTTTCAAATCCACCAGCGGTTTTGGGGTCAAGTTCAGTGCAAATACCACAAAATTGGACTTTAGTGCAGCACTTGGGTTCCAAAACTGGCAACTTGTACAAATGCAACTTCACTGGACCCCTTTTTCCTTTAAATCTAGCCATTGTCACATCAGTACAAATAACTGAATCAACAAGTGAGCACATGCATCTGTAGTGGTCAGTAATTAAGTGCTTCCAACACATTTAAGATCCACACAAATTGATCCATATAGCATTCATCTTTTCTTAGCATACTGTAAATCCTGTTTGAAGGTTTGTAAGGCTTGATTTATTTTTGTTTTAGGTCCAACTATCAGTGGACCTAGCGAACATAGTGAAAGGATTAATGTATTACAGAGATAAAATGATTAGTAGCTTAATTCATTAGCTGCTCCACAGAAATAACCACATTGATAACTGATCAATCATTTTGGTAATTTTTCAAGCAAAAAAAGGGGAAAATTTCTCCTCTTCCTAAGGGATCTGAGTCTCCAATGGCCTGATCCACTGCATCAGTAAAATAATAGTGTTTGAAGACAGGCTGTGTTTGTCTGGTTTGATTTAAGCCACCTTTGAGAGGTGGGAATAACCAGCAAGAGTCTCTATTATGGTCTAATGTTAGAAACATGAAGTATTCTCTAAACGATTTATACCATAAATCCATCCATTCATCCCTTAAGCCGGGCTCACACTACCTGAGTTTTAAAATCCAGACAGAATGTGAAATCAGGTTGTATCACACATGTAGGGAGGAACTTTGCAGATATTCTTCTCTCTAATCTCAGACGTGAAAACACTGCAAGATTGGGAAATAACGGTGCATCACACAGTAGAGAATATTATTAAGATTACGGTGCCAGAGGGAGCAGTCAGGGAGCAGAGCAGCACCTCCACGATCACAACAACTTTCTAATGATGCCTTGCAGTGAGATGCACAAGTGGTGCGGCGGCGTTACTCGGCAAGGTGTTAAAGGTTTTGTATCAACTTTTCCAAGCCATGGAGATGCTGTTGACAGAACAGGAAGTAAGGAAGTGTTTGCATGTGAAAAAAACATTTGATTTGACTGTGTTTTCCTGCGTGAGCCCTGTTATTCTTCAAGATTTTATTTATATGATCACTTTTTGAACGCTTCTTTATCAGTTACATGAAGATATCTATTACAGTGCAATTCTGTGACAAGATCATGACTTAAAAATACATGATGTTGGTGCAATGGATAACACCTGTGAATACAGATCAGAAAAGTATAGGTTGCAGTCCTGGTTAAGTCAAAAACAAAATCTCTTTACCCTGTGTGCTACATTTTTAGCATTCCTTCTGTCCTATTTAAGTAATGTTTTTCATATTTTAATGTTTTGTAAAGTACTTTGTAACTCCAGTTTTGAAAGGTGCTACAGAAATAAAGTTTATTATTAGTATTACTATTACTTAAGCTAGCAGCACAAGACTTAAGCTACAGGAATTCTAAAATCCTAACAGATTCAAGTCCTGGTCAAATCACATATATAAAAAGAAACTTTACCTATTATTACCACTTGTTACTATTTTTCTTTCTGATCTTAGACATGCACACACTACAAAATATGAAAATAATTGCATTCTACAGCATATTATTATTAGAATTATTGTGTTAGAGGGAGCAGATCAGCACCTCGTGATCTCACGGGGAAACAAACGTAAACAAAACGGAGATATGGAGCAAAAACTTGATGTAATAAGACTTTGCAGTGAGAAAAAAACAAAAGCAGAAGGCTAAACAATGAGTCTGAGGTGAGATTTTTAATAACTCAGCCTCGTGGCATGATAATCACAACCATCCAGGTTTTATTTAACACATTTTAAACATGTTTGCTATTATTGAGTCTGCGATCAGTTGAGGATCTGCAAAAGCCTCGCATTGCCAAATAATCTGAGCCGAACATCAGCCCTCAGACCAGATTTCTCCTCCGTAGGGGTGAAATGAGGATACATCAGCTCAAAACTCCTGTAGTCTGAGCACAGCATTCTCTATGGCTGCTTACCCTTTAGAGCGAGCCAATCACAGCCGACACCGAGAGACAACCTGCACAGGCTGCCAGCAAATCGTAGCATTACTCACTTAATCTAATCACAATTATGATCTCAAAATTGCAGATGAAGCCAACTTTCATTTGTTTTTTTAGACTTTATAGTTCCACTACTGTTGCACCTCTGTGAAGAATAACAGCAAAGCTTGAAGGAAAAAAAAGTGGATACTGGAGCAAAGTTCAGTGTGAGAGAGGAAGCTATGCATTAGTAATAAGGGGAATGGAAAGTGGAGTGTTGGTGGTGGGATTAGGAGGGCATTTGGTATCAGAGCGGGAGGTAAATAACCCTGGCTCGGTCCTGTCTGAGAGCAGACCTGCCTCTGCCGTGGAGCGCTCCAGTTCGGAGGAGGAACAACATGCATACTCCACGCTATGTGGGGAGAATGTGAAAGCGCCTGCTGCCATGGCAACAAGGCAGCTCCAGTCCCCATTAAGAAAGATGGGTGGCAACGTGGCTGTAGCTCAATGGTGGTGTAGCATGACACGCTGAAAGAGCCTATTGAAAGCCGGTGAATTCAGCAGTTAATGAAAAGAGCAAAGGGACGGCGAATCCACTCGGCAGGTGATACCGACCTCACCTCGCTCTACGGGGCTCGTGAGAGGTGTATGAATATCAAAGCTGCTCAGTTTTCACTATTCTGATCAGCAGATATCGTGCACTTTAGGGCCTCTGGGAAGGATTATCTTTGATTTTTTTTTTTTTTTTTTTTTTTTTTAAAAACAACAGAGCAATTGTTGGGTGCTGCTCAGAGTTCAAAGTGACCTTGAACAGAGTCCTTGGAAAATGAAATAAATGAGGTTGAGCTCTGAAATCCAATTTCCTGGTTAAGAAAACAGTGTCCTGTTTATTTTAAAGTTTGTCATAATGTCAAGGAACAGCACAGATTTCAGGAAATAGTTACGTACCATGGCTTTCAAAAAAAAGCTGTGATGTAATCTTTTTTTCTTTCAACTCCATAGTGACTGTCATTTTACATCAAAAAGAAAAAAAAAGACGGCATTGGGAAATGTTTTGTTGTTTCAGGGTCTGGATGTTTTCCATACTAAACATTTAAGAGTGCAGAAATGATTCATAGTTGAGGCTGTGGATGCTGGATGTGGAGGAGTAGATCAACAGCCAATTAATCAACCTGTTACATCAGAATGATTTCTATTATTTTTTCATCTTACAAACAAATGTATTCCATCAGCTAAACAATAAGACTCTTTTTTTCTTCTCCCTCCTTAGAATAATGTGTTTTCGCTGCTGTGGATAACAGATTCCTGCGGTGTGATAGACAGCAAACAGATTAGTTAAAAGTCTGAGTCTTAAATGTTTGTGGTTTTACTGTAGGCCACCATTAAACTGAATTCTTTAACTCTGTTTCATGTAGAGACTGTGCGTGTAGTGGAAGCCAAATTCAGCAGAACAAAACAGATTTTCATCCTGAGTCCAAGTGCCAAGACTCTTTTCATT
The DNA here is from genome assembly GCF_022539595.1 of Amphiprion ocellaris. Classification (NCBI taxonomy): domain Eukaryota; kingdom Metazoa; phylum Chordata; class Actinopteri; family Pomacentridae; genus Amphiprion; species Amphiprion ocellaris. The sequence continues at coordinate 6,850,073 of NC_072774.1, forward strand.
CAGCTGAAAATAGCAAAGCCACTGCTTACGCACATCTCCAGAACATAGTTTAGGCAACTAAAGGATTGGGTGGGAGTGATATGTGGAGGAGGAAATACAGCCACTGAAGAAACTCGGTAGGGTTTGTTCAAATACATGAACCAGATGAATCAGAAAGACACCAAATAGTGTAAAAATAAATAAATAAATAAAAAATAATCTGAGCACAATGTGGTGCCAGGAAGGAAAAGTTGCCGTTGGCTTTTAATCATAGTTTCCAAAGATGTTCGGGGAAGATAAATGAGCAAGAAGCTCCCTAATAATGTTTTCTGTTCACATTTAATAACATGTATGTCCGGACACACGCTGGTTTTCCTGCTGGAGCTTCCACATGTGGAAACTGTGGGGGAGGAACTCGACCATCACTGCAATGACCTCAGTGACCTCGGTGGAAGACCTCCCACTCCTGCAGTGGAGCATCAGTACCACAGTCACACAACAGAGGGCACTTCACTAAAACTCACACTAACACCAAGCTGCAATTCAGACTTAAAAGATACTGTACATTTATCACTATTACAAACCCTATGATAGTATTTGTTTTTGCCCAAATTCTACATGTTGCCTCCAAAACATACTTACAACAACATACAGACATCAATACAGAAGAAAAAAGAAGACTGCATTGATACTGAAGTTCATCCAGCTTGGATTTTGTGTCTTATTCCAATTTTAAACTCAATATCTTCTTCATAAACCACATTACCCTCTGAGAAAATTAGCAAAATATATACAATATCACATAATGTACATACTTCACCACATATTACACCGAATAGTTCAACGGATATTACGCTATACGTGTGACAGAGTCAAAAAGGTGTAAATAGATTGGTTTTAGTCAAGAAAGATCAAGAAGACTGTACTTTGAAACAGTGAAATATTAAACATGAGGCAGAAAAAAAGAGGAAATATTACTTGAAATGGAAAAAAAACAATTCTGCATATCATTACTGCAACGATAAAACTAAAACATTGGATCAACTTTAAAAATCTAGAGTAATAAATCATACAAGATATTGATTTTGACTATTTATATTGATGCTTTGCTTGTTGTCTATGTTTGCTTTAATACTTGCTACTTGTTTAGTTTTACAATTCATTTGGTACATGAACAAACAAGAATATGCAGAGACTACAGCAATAATAGTAATAATACTATGAATAGATATTCAGTAATAATACTGTAAATACCTTTACAGCAAGTTAGTGGCATCCAAATGCCAGTAAAATTTACAGAAAACTTTTTACAGTGTTGTTAAACCTTAATTTTCATCCCATTTAGAGCCAATTAATAAATAATGCCACGAACTTTAGGCAAAACCACAAAAAGTATTAAGATACACTCTATGTTTGAACAATCTAAAGGAAAAAATATTCGTGTTTTTAAGCTTTAAAGTCCTTCGAAAATAACAAGCTGCTTTAATAAACACATATTGAATAAAATAGGTTGAAATATGTGGCTTAAAGGCAGCTGCTTTAAATCATATGAATTCTTGCAGACTCAAAAAGTCAAAGTAGCTTTGAGCAGGACAAATATATTTATCCACTGCCTTATTTATGAGGTACAGCAAACTAAACTACTCCATCATCTTGGTTTTTATCTCTGTTTTCTGGATGATCTTTGATAATGCAGATGTTTTCAGGCAAATATATTCAGCGTCTCCACGGTCCAGTAAAGAAGTGAAGTCAAAGTTTCTCTTGGCATGAGGGAAACTGCAGTGATTAAGTAAAAAAGAAGTCACAAGTGAACGAGTTTCCCTCCAGAAGACACCAGGAGACAGACATATCTTCCAGCCTTCAGCTTCTCATCAAATATGCAGGAACATTTTATCTGATCTGTGCTTCTCCTACACCAATATAATCTAAAAAAAAAAAAAAAAAAAAGGCTGAGTTTCTCCGCAGCAACAAATGCAGCATCCGTGGTTGTCTGACAACTCAAGCTGCTCGCCGCCTTGAGCAGAAATCTACGGTACTGAAAAACACAAAGACCCAGAAGCCCGCTGTCCACTCATAGAAAACACTGAATGCCGTCTACACACACACACACACACACACACACACACACACACACACACACACACACACACACACACACACACACACACACACACACACACACACACACACACACACACACACACACACACACACACACACACACACACACACACAGTCTCTCTTTATGCTTTTGAATCAGTCATCCTGAGTTTGCACTCGCCTCATATTCACGTCTATTTTTACACCAGGACAATGAACTCCAGCACAGGCCATGTACTCTTCTGGAAAATGAGTTTATTCATATCATACTCATTCTTATTTTTACACGATGCTAGAAAATGAGGGCATTCATAATTCATTGCCACTGTAAAAAAGAAATAAATCTGTGGGTAATCGGATGAACACAATTAGTTCAATTGGCTTAGAGGGACTGTATGAAACTTATTTGGGTGATTAAGGAAAGCTACTGAGTGACTTTTTACCAGATAACAAATAAAAATAATGAATGTAATATTGGTTTATTCATAAAAACATAAAGTCTGTCGTTTTTCACTAAGAGCTACTAACTGAATCGTTCTTACCGCTGTCTAAAGTGAGTACAGGATGGGCTACAGGGATTTTTTTCTCTTCTTTTGTCCTCAACATTGTCTTTTTTTTACTGCAAAACTATGAATAAATTATGAGCTCATACAACCACTGAATCTATTGTGGACATTTACATCCTTATACGTGCATTATATTTAAAATTTTCTCCTGTTGCTTGGATTTTGTGTTCTTCTTAACAAAACTAAAGGCATTTCCACCATAAATTGATGCAAATTGGTGCACAAATACTCACCAGAATGCAGGAATAGAAGTGTCCCGTAAGACATTTTAATTAAATCTGAAAACTAACAGCAGACACTCAATCTGACTGGACTCCTCTTTGACATTTGGAAGTGGATGAATGGTACATTGCATGTTTTACATCTACATATTAATTTGCAGCATTTTTTCATGTTATTTATGCTTAGTTTGGATTGATAATATCACAGTTACAAGCAGAACATCACAACAAACCCAAGCTTCAACCTCTAAACATCATTAATATTTCAATCTCTGAACTGGAGTCGGATTATGTCAGGACTTTTACAGTTGTTTCTTTCCAACCTCAAACATCTGGGAGTTGGTCATAGAAAGATATTTTGCATATATATAGGTTTATTCCATCTCAGATCATCTTTGTTCAACTATGTAGAAGCATTTTAAAACTCCAGATCTCTATTTTGGTCACGCTATTTAGCAATGGTTTGTTTTTATAGTGCAGTTTATACTTTCTCCATCAGTGGTGAAAGTTCAATAATTTTTTTTAAATTTTGGGACCAGGTATTTCATATTAAAAGGTATTCTATATGTACTTTTTTGTATTATTGCAACATGCAGGTACATGTGGTTCAGAAAATATCACTAGTTGACTTCTCAATATTTTTTGGGGAGCTCAAACAAGGGGCTTTCATGTCAGCTTCGACTGTTTTTCCTGTTTCAACTCAACCCTAATCAGACTATTTGATGCACTTGTTTAATATTGCAGAGTCTGAATCAATGTCATGATGAGAAATAACTGAGAAAATTTCATGTTTTTATCTTTAAAAATTCTTGAGATATTGCTGGTCAAACAGGTCAAATTTCAATGTGTGAAAACATGCTGGAAGTGGGTCAATTGGCTTTTTTTATGCATCTTGAAAAGTGTTACATATTTCAAGCTAAAATTTCACAGATATCTTCACAAATACTCATATTTTATGTTATTAAAAAATCAGGCAAATTAGAGATTGTTGAGCAGAAAAATTTGAGACGATGAGCTCCACTGTGTTTGGACTGATTCTGTCTATGGATGCAAAAACAAAAAATACAAATCTTGTGTGAATGTGTGCAGGTTTAAGGTGTGCAGGTATATGCGTGTTACCTCTGGGCACCTGTAGTGTCGGAGCAGGCGTTTCGACTCCCTCCCCAGTCAACAGGTCTCCTCTTCAGCAGCCCCTTTGCACTCAGCCAGTCTGTAATTACTGCCTCCACTGGAGAGGAATACCAGCAGGCGCAGACACACTGGGAGGAACAGCAACAACAGCGAGGAGCAGCGTTTCAGCCCACAGCCACCTTCCACGACTTCTAAACACCTGCAGCCAGCTGCCGCTCCCGAAGATCTAATGAGCAAACGAAGACTTTAATGACACAAACTTTATCATTCACAGAGACTATCTGCAGCCCAGACTGTTTACCTCATCCCTGTGGCCTGAGCACGGCTCTGCTCAGACGGAGACACATGGCTGTGACAGAAAGCTGTGAGCTGCCTGTACATGATTCCCTTGTTAGAAGAGCCAGAAAAGGAGGCAGGAACTCAGGCTGGACACTACGTCAACTCAACACCGTATGGCACGCCATGTGGCAGCAAGGAACTAGAGTTTTCCAAGCGTGGAGCAACACAGGACATAGAAAACACACATACAGCTCATCTCCTCAACATAGAATTGAGTAAAAGATTATAATTTGATGAAAAAGGGACTTTTGGTTATTTTTACACTCAAACTTGAGCAGCTTCCACATTTATAGAAACGTGGGTGAACCTCGGTGTGATTTACACACTAGTTTTTACAACAATTCTTACTCACTGCAACGTTAAGTAGCTTCTCACACACACACACAACAAAAGAAAGGTGAACCAGAGTGATGAATGCCCCCTTGAGCTTTCCTAAAATCTTCCTCCCGCACATCCTCACTATAAAAATAGATTACAAACATGCCTCGACTCCAAATCGAGCTCCACTCACTCATCAATATACAGCACAGTAATAGAGGTGGGTAGCTTCTGCCCACACTTTCTGGTCCTCACTGAAGCTCCCCATGACGGGGAGTTGCACTGTATTATTCCACCGCCTATGGCATGATGCATGGCAACTGGGGAAGGGGTGGGGGGGGTCACTCTGTAATCTGGGAGCACCATCTGTGGCTGTCAGCTGAAGCTGCCACTTAGTGGGCCCTAACACAATCAGCATGTCAACACTTGCCAACAATTGGAGCTTCCACAGTCGCCTCTAATATGCCAGAAAATTCTAAGTACGGAGAAAAAACTGTCTCAGAAAGGAGCTGATTCAGGCTCGATTTAGAGGAGACTGATTCATGTCACGGGCAGACGGAGTGATTTTCTCTCTGTGGTGATGAATGAACATCACACACACTCATTTTAACTGAAAATACATGACAGTATGGTGGATGGAGAGGTGACGTCTGTCTGTATGAGCAGCAAACACACACTAGATGGTGCCAAACTCTTCTGACTGGCAAAAATAATCATCACTCTGGGTTCCATTTTTACAATGTCATCCCCTCACAACATAGAAAACTGCATTTATGGATGCCGGTTGAATTATTGTGATGAACTTAGCTGCCATTTTTACTCAGCGTTTAATTAAAACAAAGCCTGATCAGCATCATTTGTCAGTGAAACACGAGTGGAGTACATCAATTCAGTTTCACAGCAATAAATCAACCCAGGAATTGTCACAATCCGTTTCATTTATGGTCTCTCGTATTTAGACATGTGAGATCTCAATTTAATTAACACTCCAGATACTAACTTTCTGCTATGAAATAAAGCGTTGCATACTAGAACTTTGATAGGGACCTTTCCAAAATCCAAAATGTTCATCCCTAGCCAAATTTTTCTTTCCTCAATATGTTTCTTTTGGTTAGCAATGACATAAACATGTCACACTTTTATTTAAGATACCATGTCCAAAATGACTCATACCCCCTGAAATTATTGCAAGAAAATGCACCTTTTATATTGTTCCAATGGCTTTGTTAATTTCTACCATGTTTTACAGCATTCTAATACACTATAAACTGAGACCAGCTGTTGCAGTAGTTCTCTAGTCAGTTGCTAGTCAATTGCTAGTGATGAATTAAATCAAAATGCTCGCTGAGCTGCTGTTAAAGTCTGTCACTGAGAGAGAGCTGCACATTGTGTCTGCTCACACGATCAGGAAAGATTATAAAGTCATATCCAAGTGTTTTCAAGTGTCAGTGGAATCAGTGCAAAGCAGCATCAAAAAGTACAACAAGAGTTCCACACTGGAAGTCTCAAAGGGCTGGCAGGGAGACAAAAGTCACCCTGATGTTGACAAGGTTGGTAGAGGCCACGAAGAATCCAAGCATCAGCACCAAGAGCATGCTGATATCATAATCTCAAAGCTGACACTGAACAAGGCTGGTCTCCATGGATCAGACCGAGAAGGACTCACAAAAGCTCAGCTGGACAAGGAAGAAAGTCTGTACCGGGATGAGATGAAAAAGCAGTAGTTTGGATACAAAGAAAGGAGAAGGATTCAAGGCCAAGAACAGCATCCCCACGATCAAAAATAGAGGGGGGAAGGTGATGCTTTGGGCCTGTTTTTCAGCTGATGGAACAGGCGGTCTTCATGAGAAAAGAGGAAACACTGAGATTGTGGAGGAGAACATCAGGAAGTCTGCAGAAAAACTGCTCCTTGGGCAGCATTGGAGCTTCCAACAAGACAATAATGTGAAACATGGAGCCGACGTGGTGAAGAAATGGTGAAGAGAAAACAATGAGAAGATGTTGGAGCGTCCCAGCCAGAGTCCAGACCTGAATCTATCCAGAATGTGTGGAGGAAGTGAAGAGCAGAGTGATGGAGAGGAAGCCTTCAAAGAGCTGGAGATGGACACTTGAAGGAACTAAATCCCAGTGGAGACATCAATGCTGCTTAATTAATATCAAAATATAACCAAAATCATCAAATAGTAGAAAAAAGCTAAAAGACAGACATCTCAAACATGCTGGGAATTAGTGGTGGTTTCATTTAATCTTCTTAAATGCAAAAAACACTTAATCACATAAAATGTGTAATACGTCAATTTTTCAATCACACACATGCTGTCAGAGTGAAGGAAGAGCATTTGTGTTAAGGTTTAAATTTCCCTTCAGTACATTTAAATGTGCCTTTAAACCAGAGTTCTTCAGCTGCCAAAAAGCTGAGCGTACAACTCTTAGGACGAATATTTAATACAAAAAAACACTGAAGGTATAATCTCATAAATGCATAATTAGCAACTTAAATACTGAGTGAGACATGACATTCACCCTCAATCTGAAAGATAATTTTAAAAAAAGAGGCAAGTCTTGTGTTAATGAAAAAGTAGCATCATTTCTCCTGTGTGTAAAACAGATGTTTGGCACAGGGAGCAGATTCAGAAAGCATGTACTGCAGAGATACATGCAGAAATACAGTGAGTGTCATAAACAAACCAAACCCAAGCCGTAGGAAACAGTTCATACTGATGTGTCTTTGATTCTCTGCAACCATCTCAGCTCTCCTGTGTTCTGATACCTTCAAAGGGCGGTGTCTGAGGTCTGCAGGCATGTTAAAAAAAAAAAAAACATCACACAGTGCCTGTCCAGAGTTGTTGTAGGACTCTTCCTCTGTGTACTTCAGCATCATCTGGCCCTGGAGCGCTTGACAACAATCGTACCAGCTACCATATCATACACAGTCCTGTTGTGCTGGAAGAACAGAAGTGTGATGAAGGCTGGGAAAAAGAAGGCAATAGAAAAGTTCTTGTTCAAGGCTCGGACAGTTGATCTGTGGAGGGAGACAGAAAAAGTTTCTCTGTTACATGATGTGAATCAGGTCGTAGTTAAAATTAGAGAGCGCACCATCGCAGAAAATGCAGAACAGGTGCAAAGTGTTGCAGACTTTTACAGGGACAGTCGGGTTATTGGCACTTGGAGTCTTTCTGTTTCAACAAATATTAGATATTAGAAGTAACTCCAGTTCTGTGAGCATGTAGGAAGTAGAACAATGGAGGTTTGCTATGTTAGCTTATCTGGTGAATTTTACATTGTTTTTGGTGATGTTAGAGAGAAGACTGCAATTAGACAAGGACATCAGGAGGACAGAAATAAAGCGTTCATTGTCCTCCCAGAGGAAAATCAATCGGTGTTGAAATGCAGTAGTTTTTCAAATGTAGTGATGGATATCGTTAACATTTTAACAGCGCTACTACTCTTATAAATACTGCTTATTAATCTGATCCTTTAATAGCATTATGTAGTATTATTGGTTTCTTATTTTCAAAGAAAAAACACTTTAAATACGTTTAAAAAATAATTAACTTAGCTTAATTTCTGTTGTTTTTTTACTATAATTATTCTTTTTCATTCTTCACTTTTAAGAAAAAAAAATATATGCAGGGTTTTGTCTATAACAATGAAAACAACTTTTTGCCAGATGTTTGCACATATTGATCAAGTTTCTGCTTTTGTATGTAAAGACTTGTACTTGTAGTGCTGAGCAATGTCAACACTGACTCTAGTCAAATGTAACCACAGTTTTTGAATGTTTCTCCAGCACTGTCACCAAAAGGAGGCTCTGCATGCATGCTAACAGAGAGCTGGCTTTCTTCTGTATTGGGATTAGCAAAAATGCTTCCTAGAGTTGATGAGAAAAATGTGCAAGATACCATTTGCGCAACAAAAACCAACAGAAAATATATTGTCTTGATTTATCTAGTACCAATAGCAGACTTGATCATGTTGGAGAAATCCAGTATTTAATAATTTAATACCAGGATTCGGTGTCTGCAACTGTAAGAAGTATGTTTTTCTCACCCATAAACTACCCTAAAAGAGGTTCTACAGGTGCAGTTTTGGTTGCATTAAATCCACCCACGAGTTCCTGCAACGGAAAACAGCTTTTACGAAACTTCTGACATAAACCATTTAAGATGAGCTACTCACGCAGATAGAGAGACGTTAGTCGCCGGCACCACAAGAACCCTGTTGGGCTGAACCAGAACTGACGAGTCACATGTGACAACTCTGAGTCCAATGAGAAACTTTCCTGGAGTGGCTCCTCCAGCTCCCCAAATGCACACGATCTAAACAAAGAAAGAAGCCATCACTCAACTGTATGGTGTCTTTTAACACTTCACAACACAAATTCAGACTTAGGATAAAACTTTAATATGAGTGCTCACCTCATAAAAACACACTAATATCCGGTACACAAGAGCAACAAGCATCATTTTCTGTAGCTCCTCCATCGATGTGTCTTCATCTATTTCCTCCACTATGAAATGCATGGCGAACTTGGAAACATCTCTGCAAAACAAAAGAAAATTAACTGAAATAATTGGTTTGCTTTTAAAAGGAGTAAAAAAAAAACCACAAGCTTGATTGTGTTTTTGTCACCACTATTTACAGAAACTCACTTGATGCCACTGAGGTGCATAATACTGATGATTATGGTTGCTTTGATGAAAAACAATATGAAGAAATCCACCATTTCAGCCATTAATCTTTGGAGAGGTGAAGGAATGCTATACTCCCGACCTGGTGGAAAGTAACAAGAAAGAAAAGTCAAACAGGTGCATTGATTTGTGGCTAAAAAGGCTTCATATAAAATCATTGCTTTCATTCAGTCACAGGAGCATTTGTTGATGATGAGGCCTGGCCAGCAGCCAGCGTTCCACTTTATGCCAAGTTAGTTCAATGGGAGACAACTACCATTACAGATAGTGGTGAATTTGTGGATTTGGATTGTCTATGGCCCTGGCCTGACTTTCCTTTGTGCATGAGTTTACTGCCACTTTTCTTGCATTCCTGCCACCAAGACTGAAATGCACTGTTGTTCTTAACATCATTAGAAGCTTAAGAAAATTCAAATGCTCTTTGAATTGTGTAAAGCGGTTGTGCCCAAATCATAAAACAGACCCAGACTAAAAGGTACAGAAAAGTACTGTTAAAGTACTGCACTCAGACAGCGGAGCATGAGCGGAGCGAGTGAGCCAGGCAACAACAAGCCTCGCTCCACACCTGCTTATTTGGTAAAAAAACAGGTAAGAGATTTGTTTCTTGGTAAGAGAGAAAATGCAATGTTGATTTAGCCTTTAAAAGTCTTTACTGTGTGATCATCAAACTGTAAAAGTTAGCCGTTTAAGTTTTAGCATCAGCCTTAGGCATACATTATCTAATTATACTAGCAGCCCCCCCACCCCCCCCCACCCTTAAAAATCGGCTTCAGATATCGGCCATCGGCTGAAAATTTTTTTAAAAATCGGTATCGGCATCGGGCTGCACAGTGGTGTAGTGGTTAGCACTTTCGCCTTGCAGCGAGAAGATCCCTGGTTCACGTCCCGGCTTTCCCGGGATCTTTCTGCATGGAGTTTGCATGTTCTCCCTGTGCATGCGTGGGTTTTCTCCGGGTACTCCGGCTTCCTCCCACAGTCCAAAAATATGCTGAGGTTAATTGATCATTCTAAATTGCCCGTAGGTGTGAATGTGAGAGTGCTTGTTTGTCTCTGTATGTAGCCCTACGACAGACTGGTGACCTGTCTAGGGTGTCCCCTGCCTTTGCCCGAGTCAGCTGGGATAGGCTCCAGCCCACGCCCCCGCGACCCTAATGAGGATTAAGCGGTGTATAGAAAATGGATGGATGGTATCGGCATCGGCCTTTGAAAATCCCATATCGGTCGACCTCTAATTAGAATACTGTAGAACATGGCAGAAATTAACAGGAACATGTGGAATGGTATAGAATCTGCATTTAGTGCTACAATTGCAAGGAACATGCACAATTTTGGGCATGTTGTTTGTAGTAAATATATAAAAAATACAGACATAGCTCAAATCTAAATGTCTTGTAGCTTGTAGTGTTCTGTCACTTGTTTATGTCATTTCCAGCCAGAAGAAACTTGATGGCCAAATATAAAATCATTATAAACTTAAAGTTGCCAAGGGTATGAATAATTTGGGGTTAAATTGTAAGTAGACAGGGGTGTGTCCACATAGTTTTACCCGTATGGTGTCCGTAAAGTTGTTATAGTTGTCTTTAAACTGACATTTTTCACAACCTGCAGACATAAAGCAGCAGTTTTTGTGTTTACCTGGTCTCTGAGCGTTTCCATTCTCCTGCGGCTGCTGAGCGGCCACACCAGCCCCGCCGGCGGCGTCGCTTCCGCGGCTGCTCGGGGAGGTGACCGCCGGCGGATAGGGCGACAGGGGGAGACCAAACGGACTGGAGTACCAGTTCTGGGAATTAAAATCCAGAGCCGTAGACGTCCCGCTGGGTGGCTGTAGATAATACGGGCAGGGCATGGCTGACGCTGCCAGCCAGCTCTGCCAGTTCACATATCCAGTGTAGTACTGCCACATCCATGCCTGCAGCTTCTCGCAGTACTCCGTCGTGGCGCAGCTTCCGGCGGCGTCTTTCACGGCCTCGGCTCCGTTCCGTTCGCCTGTTCTCGGAGGAGCCTCGGCAACGACTGTCTTAATCGAGTTAGCAAAAGGTTTATCCTTTTCTTTATCGACTTCCATATTTGTGTTGTCTTTGTCGGCCATGTTTGATGGCGTTGGGGCGCGTCATACGGGAATAATTCATCTAAGACGAAGACGGGAGAAGTGTGAAATTAATGTTATGAACGAGAAAAACATTATTGTTGTCTATTACATCAAAACAGATTTGATTTTTTATTAATTTGTTCAAAACAGACACAATCACAAAACTCCTCACAAAATCGCGACAAATTGTGAAACGGTCTCCCCCTCTGTCTGGATGCAGTGGCACACTCCAATAACTTCCTGCTGTTACAGGAAGCGGCCACCGGGATGCAGTATTTCTCCCAAAATAAAAGCTGCTGTGATATTAATGATATTCAGGGTCTCCAAGTTCATGTTATGCAATAATTCAAATCAGTATGTAACGCAGCAAAACATGTCAGAATGTAGCTTTTGGGTTTGTTTGAATGATCCCACTTCCATGTTTAATTAAAATATGAATATTTAGCACTTAATTAATTAGATGCCTTTTAATTATTTGCTGGAAAAATGTTCTGCTTGCAGCTTCACACTGGTGCATGCTGGTCGAGTAGTTTGAGGACAAATCTGCTGCCTAGTATACATAGCAAATCTTTGGATTTGACAAGTTTTTCATGCATAATTTTGTAGGATTTTTTGCTTTACTTTTAAAATTAGTGAGGCAATTTGTTAGAGTATAGAATATTGTATAAATTAGTCAGGTTAATGTGTATTATACATAATATTGCACAGCTTTAACCTTAAAAATGTATTTTGTTAATAGTGAAAATGTTTATTCGGTATAAGGAATATTTTGGTTCTTGCATGTATAATGTTGTATGGAGTTAACTTTATCTATCAAATTAATCAGGTAATTTGCTAGAATATATAATAATATAGTTTCTGAACCTTAATATTTAAGTTAGTCAAGTTAATTTGTATTATATATAATATTGTAGGGCCTTAACCTTGCTCTAAAGTATGTATTCTACAAGATTTTGAAGGGTTTTACCCATAATTTTTATATTACTCATTAAATTTCATATAATAAATAATACTGTGGGTCTTCACTTTATTTTTTGAACTTTTTAAACTAATTTGTAATGCCATTCTTATTTTTCTCCTGTAAAGCAGTTGTTTTAAATATTATCTTTAAATAATGACTTAACTAGATCCTATTAACTTCTAAAGCAATTTATTATTTTGTACGTATATTTTGATTTATAGTGAATTTTTAGCTGACCAATATTTTTTCTGCTAGAAATGATAGAAATGTTAAAAAAAAACTGTAGCTATTTTCCATTTTTTGTTACATTTTTACTAAGAATTCCACGCCTAAATTACACACTTTCTCAATAATCAGTGTCAAAGTCTTTATTTGTTGTTATTTTGGATGTATTACAGATTAAATGATTAACCCATCATGACCAATAGATTCATTTCAGTTAATAGAAAAACTGAAAATAGTAACCAAGACAGTATTTGTTTGTGTGGAGCCACTGGGTCCTCTTAAGACTAACAAAGGAGCCCTTAAGTCGATTCAGAACAATACAAGAATTCACCAGCTGATGGTGTGATTGTGTTTAAAGGGGTCAAACCATTTCAAAGAAGGTCTGCGTCTTAAAACCTGCACACACACACTACCCAAAGTAAGCTTAATCCTTAACAATGGGGTATTCAAAAATTTAAAATTAGGAAGCATTCTGCACCAAAGAAAAAATGTATTTGATCCATGCATATTAAGAAATTACACTTATTTAAAACATGCATATATCATTATGTTCCAAGTATGTACAAGAGTTAAAGTAATGCCCGTGTGCATGTGGCGTGGTCTTATACAACGTGGCACTCGAGACAAACGAACCAGCTCATCATTAGTCGGCGCTCATTGTTGCCTGACCGCCACCTGGGGTCACAATCATTCACTAAAGCCTGGAAATCTTTTGGAGAATTTATGCCTCAACCTACTGCTCCAAAGAACCCTAATTAAAACGAATTACGTGCGCTTGCTCGAGCTCCACGTCTGTGCATCCGAGACAAGAGGCCTGCCACAATCGGAGGTCAACGTGCTCGACCCCAAGCAGGGATTTTCGGCCTCCCCGGTCGCCCACGTCCTTGTCCTCAGAGGGCTGCGCTCATGGAACATGTCGCTTTTTCTTGTTGCAACAAAAGGCCTTTGTGCAAACCCCCCACCCTCTCTCCATGTAGCGTTTAGATTAGTCTCTCCAGCCAAGCCGCTTTATTCCCCCTCACTATAAGATGTGTAATCTAATGTTTGAACAACTTATTTGCTTTAATTCAAGTCTGGCAGCCAGCCCTGTAATCTAAATCACATTACATTCTAGGAAATACTGATCAAGACTCCAGAAATGATCACATGGTGCTAGGAAAACGAGGGCAGTGTTCTGGAGTGTTATTGACTTCCACGCGATTAGTTTGGCTTTCAAAGTAGCTTTTGCAAAAGCTCAGTGCGTTCTGATTTAAATTCATTTTTGACACCAGCAGACAAGTAACTGCTACACAGACTTGAGTATCACAGTTCAGATTTTATTGGCATGTTTAGCAACAGCTCAGTGCATTTGGTGTGTTGATAAGAAAGATGTCAAGGCCAGAAAAGCTCCAGAGGAATTATGGTGCCTTCACATAGGTCCTCATTGCAACAACATCACCCATGACACATTTCTATCGAGACAGGAGTCAAAATGTTAGAAATTCTTAATTTACCAACAATAGGAATGTTCAAATTAATCAGGTAATTGGTTGATTACTCACAGCTGTCAGTTTGCCATCCTTAATTTCTCGCTCTAGTGTGGTCGTCTTGTCATCCCAACTCTGTTCCTGCATTAGTTTGCCATTCTCACAAGTGATGGTGGTCTGAAAAGTACAAGTCAGGAGTCAGAAATGCACTAAAATGTGTTTGAAAGATGGTTCATATTGAGAGGACAACCCACTTTGGTGTTGCGGCCATCTGCGGTTGTCTCATCGAACTGCTCGTTGAGCTTGAATTTGATCTCTGTGGTCTTGAAGGTGCTCTCAGACTTCATTGAAATGAGACCATCGTCCCCCACGCTGATCATCAGGTTGGGCTTTGCCAGGTTGCCCATTTGGCGAGTGGCAAAGTTCACACCTTTAAAACACAAAGGGGGCTAAATTAAGACAGTGTTTCAACTCTGAAACTCATACATGAAACGTAAAGCTTATGTTTAACAACTTGCTGGTGCTCCCCTTTAAAGTTACAACCTCCTAAAGTAACACAAAGCAAATTAACAGCCACGTTACCGATTGCCTTCATGTATTCATCGAAGTTGTCGCTGGACTCCAGAGTCCAGGTCCCGGTGAACTGCTCGACCATGATGCTGAGGATGAGGCGCTGAGGGCTGCAGGATTCTGAAGCGTTTCCACGGTGAGGCGCGGAGAGACTGACACGCTGCACCGAGACTCTATTTGAAGGCCGGACGACCACGTGGTTTGGTGCGGAGCCACCAATCAGCAGCAGGTGCGCAGGTTGCCATAGAAACGCGCGGATCAAGGAGGGGGCGTGCCCTTAAAAATTCAGATTGTGATGATGTGTTTGATAACGTGTGTGCGTCCGTGCGTGTGTGTGTGTGTGTGTGTGTTCAACCTGATTTCTGTCAGTCGGTTATATTTATGCTAGTAGACTGCAGCACAAAATGATTTACAGAACAACATGAATAAAAAACAAAACATACAAACAACCCCACCTTCCCAAATCTCCTATAGTTATGAATGAAAGACTCAACAAAAATAAGACCAAAAGTCTGAGGAAATGTTGTTAGAAATAAATCCAATGAGGAAACACCCAAAAATGGTGCAATTCAAATACTCAAAATAACAAAACAATAATTTAAAAAATCTAAGTTTTAAAGACAGAGAAAATAGACTAAAGTGAAATAGCAAAATAAAGAAATATTTTGTTTTTTTAAAGACATTATTATTGTTGTTGCTGTTGTAATAATAATAACAATTCTATTCATATTTTAAATGCATTTATTATCTTATTTATTTAACATTATTGACATTTTAAAATCCCGTTGTATATCCATTTTATGTATTTATATTCATCAGTACCCATTGAAAATCAAGCCAATCAAACCAATCAAGGTCTGGCTAAAAAGTTGCATTTGCTTTTAAAAATTCACCACTCTGTTATTATTATTATTATTATTATTATTATTATTATTATTATTATTATTATTATTATTATTATTGTTATTATTGTTATTATTATTATTATTATTATTATTATTATTGTTATTATTGTTGTTGTTGTTGTTGTTGTTATTTTTATCTTAATATAATTAATACGATATTTTAAGGATAATTAATAATGATAATTCTATTCATATTTCAAAATCCCAATGTTTAAATGCATTTATTTATACTTTTTAGTATAATTCCATCCTTTATCATTTCATAAATGTATGTTTGTCCTATTTTGTGATTCAGAATTTGTATTTCTATTTACCATTATTATCATCATTATTGCGCTTTTGAATTTTTCTCTTATCCTCTGGTGCGTTTATTTATGTATTTATGTAGCAGTCCCTCAGTTCAACATGCCACTACTAGTACTAATGCTAGTACTAGTACTTCTAATACTACTGCTACTACTGCAAATAATAAGTCTGATAAATTATAATTAGCATTAACATTTTAAAATCACATACTGTATCACTTCTATTTATTTATTTGTCTATTCATTTATACTTTTCTTTCTAATTATTCAGCACTCATTGAAAATAAAACCAGTCAAATCAAAAGGTAAATGGAAAAAGTAAATGTTGCTTTTAAAAATGTCACCACTCTGTGTTGCTCTCAGGCCTTCATGAAGTCTGTTCCATAATTACAACAAGACCACTGGTAGAAGACCTGAAGCTTCATAGGATAGAAGTGAATCTGACAAATAGGCAGGATCAAGACCATTAAGAGTTTTAAAACCAGTAAAAGGACCTTACATTCAGAGCACACAGAGGCTTTAAAACTGCTGTAATGTGTCTCCATCTGGTCCCAGTCAACATGAAGCTCAGTTTGAACACAGTTGTAGCTGAGTTTTATTCTTGTCAAGGAGGTTAGATGGCAGAATGTTACAATCCTGCAAGTAAAAAAGTTTGTCTTAGAGTTTCTGCATTGACCTGAGAAATAAAATCTCAGTTTCACTGCAGTAACATGATAAAATGCATTCTTAATTATGTTGATGTGAGGGTGAAAACTGAGATCCAAGCCAGAAACGACTCCACTTGTTGGCGTTGTTTCAATGCCAGTGTTTTCAGTTTCATATTAAGGTTACTCTCTCTGAATTTCACTAAAACACACTTCAGTTTTCTCTGTAATGAGCTATAGAAATGGTAACATTTTCAGAAACAGAGGTACAATACAAGTCCCTTCCTTTCCTTAGAGATACAATATATAATGAAAGCTGCAAGCAGCATTGGACGGGTCCTCGCATCCATGCTGGTCGGCGAATCCACGCACGTCCACCAGGTGGCGCTACGACCAAGAGTGCATGTCGGCCTACGAATGCGACGAGGGCCGGACTCTGATCACACACGTAAAATTTCAGGCAGATTGGAGCATGTACAGTAGAGTTAGACACCACTTCCTGTTTCATGGCGAAGGATCAATATTTCTGAGGATCGCCATGGCCACGCCCTTTGACTTTTGCGGAGCATTTTGATAACTTTTCATCAGGAGGCAGTGTTGCATATGCTGGGCAAATTTGATGTCTGTCGGACTTACCCCCGCTGAGCTATTAATCTCATCAAAATTCACAGCTAATTCAAGATGGCCGACTTCCTGTTGGGTTTAGGGTGTGGCCGTAATTGACTTTTCTGTCTTTCCTGATGTGCTGAATATGCATACAAAATTTTTTAGCTGTGGATGAAACGTCGTGCAAGTTGGCCTAATGACCAAATTTTCAACTTTCCAGGGGGCGCTATAGAGCCATTTTCCCACACACATGCGCAACTCCCGTAAAATATCAAATTTTTCGCCAGTCCTGATGAGCATGCCAAGTTTCACGCGTTTTGGGGTATGATAAGGCCGCCAAAAATGCATTTTCCACGTCCGTAGAAAAAAGCGGAATAATAATAATAATTCCTTGCATTTCAATAGGGTCTTCGCACCATTCGGTGCTCGGACCCTAATAATTAAAGCTGCAAGCAGCGTTGGACGGGTCCTCGCATCCGTGCCGGTCGGCGAATCCACGCACGTCCGCCAGGTGGTGCTACGACCGAGAGTGCATGTCGGCCTATGGATGTGATGAGGGCTGGACTCTGATCACACACATAAAATTTCAGGCAGTTTGGAGCATGTTCAGGCTACTTATAGAGATTTTACTGTCCATCCACCAGGTGGCGCTGCGACCGAGAGTGTATATTGGCCTGTAGATATGATCAGGGTCGGACTCTGATCACACACAAAAAATTTCAGGCAGATCGGACCATGTACAGGCTAGTTATAGAGCATTTCCTTCTATCCACCAGGTGGCGCTATGACTGTGGCTGTATGTCAGCATATGGATGTGATCAGGGCAAGACTGTGATCATACATGTAAAGTTTGAAGCAGATTTGAGCATGTTTAGGGTAGTTACACAGCAGTTGATATTTCATGGCAAAGCATCAAAGTTCAGGAGGCCGCCATGGCCACGCCCTCAGACTTTTGCGGAGCATTTTGATAACTTTTGATCACCCATGTGTGTAGTACATCCTGGCCGAATTTCATCTCTCTCGGTGTTACCCTGTTTGAGTTTATAGCTTTTGAAAATGTCTAAAAATGACCCAAAATCGTCAAAACATACGACAAATAATTCAAAATGGCTGACTTCCTGTTGGATTTTGGGCATGGGTGTCAATTACATTTTTGTGTGTCTTGACGAGTTACATATGTGTATCAAATTTTATAATTCTAGGTGACACGTACTGGCTGTAGTAACTGTTTGAAATTTTCCAGGTGGCGCTATGGAGCCATTTTGCAACACACATGTGCAGTTTCCCTAAAATATGAAATGGGTTGCCGGTCCAGATATGTGTGGTAATTTTGGCGAGCATTTCAGCATTTTTAACCTGTCAAAAAGTACTTTATTTATTACTGCAACGATGCGTTGCCACGGCAACAGTGTTTTATGAATCGTCAAAATCTTCACACTGTGGCATTGTCTAGGCGTGACCACTGAGCTGACCAATTTTCAAGATGATTTGACAAAGTTTCAGGCAATGGTAGGTGCAAATGTAATGACAATTTCTTCCTGTTGCCAATAGGTGGCGCTATGAGTATTTCTAAATTTATGAATGTGGATGTGTTCAGAACCGGACTGGTGTCCATCACATGAAATTTGGTCCGGATTGGATCCTTTCCAGCTGAGATATTAATAATTCAATTTTCATGGCGAGAAATCGAAATTCGCCACGCCGCCACAGACACGCCCTTTGACGACGAGTCACCATTTTCTCTGGGAATCATCATCAATGTCTTCTGGCTTATGTCACCAAATTTGAGGTGAATATCATCAATCTGCTCAGAATAGTACATCAAATTGTAAAAAATGTCTATTTCCTGCTACCACAAGGTGGCGCTATGACTGTCAATGTACATAACCACATGGATGTCATCAGGGCTGGACCCTGATGACACATGTAAAATTTCAGGCAGATTGGAGCATGTACAGCTGAGTTAGACACCACTTCCTGTTTTATGGCGAAGGATCCATTTTTTTGGGAGTCGCCATGGCCACGCCCTTTGACTTTTGCACAGCATTTTGATAACTTTCTATCAGGTTGGGCTGTTGCATGTACTGGCCAAATTTAAGGTCTCTCGGACTTACCCCCGCTGAGTTATTAATCTCAAAAAAATTTACAGCTAATTCAAGATGGCCGACTTCCTGTTGGGTTTAGGGCGTGACCGTGATTGACTGTTTTGTGTTTCCTGATGTGCTGAATATGCATACAAAATTTTGTAGCTGTAGATAAACCGTCGTGCAAGTTGGCCTAATGACCAAATTTTCAATTTTCCAGGGGGCGCTATGGAGCCATTTTGCCACACACATGTGCAACTCCCATGAAATATCAAATTTTTCGCCAGTCCTGATGAGCATGCCAAGTTTCATGCATTTTGGGGTATGATAAGGCCGCTAAAAATGCAATTTTAAATGCGACAGAAAAAAGAATAATTAAAGCTGCAAGCAGCGTTGGACGGGTCATCGCATCCTTGCTGGTCGGCGAATCCGCGCACGTCCACCAGGTGGCGCTGCGACCGAGAATGCATGTCGGCCTATGGATGTGATCAGGACTGGACTCTGATCACACATGTAAAGTTTGAGGCAGATTGGAGCATGTTTAGGGCAGTTACACAGCAGTTGATGTTTCATGGCGAAGCATCAGAATTCACGAGGCCACCATGGCCACGCCCTCAGACTTAAGGTGAGCATTTTGATAACTTTTGATCACCCATGCCTGGAGTACATCCTGGCTGAATTTCATATCTGTCGGTGTTACCCTGTTTGAGTTGATAGCTTTTCAAAATGTCAAAAAATGACCCAAAATTTAAGGTTGGTGTAAAATTCTAGAAAGAAGAAGATTAAAGAAAGAAAATACATAAAAAAGAAGCAATTAAATAAATGGGAAAAAGTTAAGACAATTAAACTTTTATAAAGTATGGGGGGGAAAAAAGATGTAAGAAATTAAAGAATTGTATTTAATAAAGAAACAGGAAATTTGTAAAAAAGTGTTGTAGTCTTTTGCAGTTAATTGATGGATAGGCATAGTGAGAGACAGCCAGACAATGGGGTAGAAATAAGAATGAGAACAATTCATACAGCACGGGGTTGCGAGCGGGAATCGAACCAGGGCCTCAGCGTTGAGGACCTACTACATGCGTCAGTGGCTTAACCCGCAGAGCTATATGATCACACATGTTGCATGTCAGCAAAGGTGTACCAACCCAATAGAAGTCCAGGGGAAGGGTTAGGGTTGGAGAGGAAGGTCCTGACAGTTGTAATGTATCATAAAAAATTGATATATAAATTAAAATTTTTTCATAATTTAATATTAAGCCACTCAACCCAAAAAAATTATAAAATAAAGTTGGGGTTTTCCCTTCAGCATTGTGGTTGCACGTCTCCGATAGAGGATATTTAGACCCACAATGCTGAAGGGAAAACCGTGGATTAATTTCTCGGATTATTCTGTTGCTTAGTATTAATATTAAAAATATTTATGTGTCATATTAAATTTACCTTATTTTTCATTAATGCTGTAAGGACCTTGCTCTGTAACCCTAACTCTATCCCTAGACTTTCTATTGGATTTATACACGTTTACAAGGCGAGAACATATGTGCTCATGTAGCTCTACGGGTTACGCCTCTGACGTATGTACTTGGTCCCCGCCGCTGAGGCCTGGGTTCGACTCCCGCTTGTACACCCCATGCTGTATGCGCTGGCCTACCTCTTATTTCTAACCCCGTTGTCTGGCTGTCTCTCACTACGCCTATCCAAACAAAAAGTGAAAGAGACTACTACACTTATTTAAATAGTTAAATGTTTATTTACAAATAAACACCTTAAAGACAATAACACTTTTACTAGGAATTAAACACAATTTACTATGAAAACTTTAAATATACAATTACACATTAAAATCTACTACAAGTTCTTAAAATAACAAACTACAACAGTTTATCTAAACATTTAATATTGAAAATAATATTTTAACTCATCACATCCAATAATACTTTTGACTCAACAATTACACATTAAAAAGACAGAACATTTGGACATCTAATCTAATATTATAAAATCATACAGAATGACAAAAGACCAAGACTACACTTTTAAGATGAATCTAAATACAGACAAAAAATTTGAAAAACACCAGTGACACTTTTGAATATCTAATTACACAGAAGACACAATAACAAAATCCAAAAAAACAAATAAATTTACATATCTTAAAACGTTTTCTGTTCTGAAACAAAAACATCTGGTTGTTTCTTCAAACAGTTCCTCTTTCAATGTTCTGGGTTGCACTATGAATTGATTTACTAATAACTCTTTTCTCAAAACTGCTTCCCTCATAAAGTCTACTAATAGTTGAAATCATTGATCAAACTAATGTTACCTTCTGATCACCACTAACTATACTTTTCAGTGAATACAATCAAAGTTTCTGGACCATTTCTAAATAGCACACAGGTGAACATCTCACCAAAACTCAAATGGATACTCTAAATGTGAAATCAAGACTCATGTTCACAACTTTTAAGGCTTCGATTAAACAGAAATTTCTAACTAACAGAGAAGTACTAAGACACTTTGCACATTTCAGTCCTCACACTATCTGACATTTCAAACTAACAGACAACTACACATGGACATAGAAGACACGAGTCCTTGGACTATCTCAAGGTTCTAGTTTACAGACAGCTACTGTGAAACTTCGAAAATTTCAGCCCTCACACTGTGTGAAAGCTCATCTCCTCAGGACTCAAGAGGTCTGTACACTTAGAACATCTTGGAAATCAGGGTTCAACCCTCCAGCACAAAGCCTAAAGTCCAACCTCCTCACAAAAACTGTCGAGTCCAAACTCAAGTTAAAAATTAAAGCTGCAAGCAGCATTGGACGGGTCATCCGTCTTTCTCTACAAAACTCCTTTATGTCCCCGAACTGTGGCCTTGAAAACAAAAAATAAATAAAAGCTTTGCGCTCTTTGCGCTCTTTGCCTTTTTCAGGCAACTTCTGGGTTTTGCCAGGAACCACCCTTCAACTCCAATCCACTGACACTCCACACCACAGACCACAACCTTTCCACTCCGCTATCATCCTCCGCAAGGTTCCCAGTGGGGATTCGAACCGTGACCCTCCACATGACAGACACACAACCTATGTGTGAGCTATCTTTCACACAAGGTCCTTCGTGGACTTTGTTGTAATGATGGTTGAAAGAGGTTGTCATACAGCCAAAGTATGTATATATTGTAAATAAAGCTGCTGTAACAATGTAAATTTCCCCTGGAGTGGGGAGAAATAAAGAACTTTATCTTATCTTATCTTATCTTAAAAAGTGTCAAAAGAGCCCTGGGCTGGATTCGAACCAAAAACCTCCTGGATGAGAGGCAGATAACTTACCACTGCGCTATCCTTCCTACTGGGTGTAACCGTTAGTTTTCGTAAATGATGGTACACAAAACTATTAAGGAGGTGAAGATAATAAAGGTACTAAGGTGGATTTCAACCGGGGACCTTCAACATGCCAGGCAAAAAACTTACCTCTACACCACCTGTCCTACAAGATGCTGCTCTAACTTTGCTTAAATGATGCTAGCAATTAGTACTGGAGCATCCAAAGGACACATAAAAAGTGTGAGTGGGGATTTGAACCATGGACCTTCAATATGTGAGGCACAGAACTTACCTCTGCACCACATTTCCTACAAGGTGTTGTTGTAAATTGGCTTAAATGATGGCATCAATCAGTACTGGAGCAATCAAAGGACAAATAAAAGGTGTGAGTGGAGATTTGAATCATGTGAGGTACAGAACTTATATTGTAGGTTTGTTTCTGAGACTGAATACACCCAATCTCATCGGATCTGCAAAGCTAAGCAGGGTTGGGCCTGGTTAGTATTTGGATGGGAGACTACCTGGGAATACCAGCTGCTGTAAGCTTTTTACTTCTCCTCACAACCTGAACAAGACACTGCTGGTCATTCACTAGAGACAGCTATCAACTAAAACCTCTTGGTTTCTTTATTATACACTCTATGAGGTGGATAAGCTGCAGCTCATGCTGATTTATTGCTGGTTCTGGTTGGAGCCAAAGAACAAAGGCGTCACCTGTTGGAGCAGCTGATGTCCTGCAGCCTCTTCACCACAGAAAGCCTCTGACAGCTTCAATTTTTTACACTCTGACTGCAAGACACCAATCACATAGGAACATATACATGTGTGGAACAAAGAGCTGAACTGACACTCAACACGTGTTTGACCATTTATTGATAAAGACATTCAAACATGTCTAGAGATAGAACACCAACGCACGGTGTAAGAAAGGTCAGAACAGACTTCACCTGCTCAGGAAACTGAGGTCCTTCGGGGTGCAGGGAGCAATTCTGAGGACCTTTTATGGTTGTGTGGTGGTATCAGCCATCCTGTATGGAGTGGTCTGCTGGAGCAGCAGCATCACGGCTGCAGACAGGAAGAGACTAAAGAAACTGGTTAAGAAAGCAAGCTCTGTCCTGGGCTGGTGTTAGACAGGAGGATGATGACAAAGCTGTTGTCTATCATGGAGGACATCTCCCACCCCCTGCAGGAAACAGGACCATCACCAGGCAGCTCCTTCAGGGACAGACTGCTTCACCCACAATGTTTGAAGGAGGTCCTTCCTTCCTGCAGCAGTCAGACTGTGTTCAATCAAGCCTGCTCCCAGTAGTTCAGATCACCCATGAAGTAACTGCAATAAAATGTAAATAAGTCAATATGTGCAATTTCACAAGATTTTTTTTTTTACAAGCATTTCTATTTCTTCTCTAAGGAGAAAGCATCTATTTATATCTGTGCACTGAGTGCTGGTTTTCTTTTCACTTTTTTTCCTATCTGCTACTGCCACACTGAAAATTTCCCCACTGCAGAATCTACCTATCCATCCATCTATCTATGGTCCATCTACCTCCCTATCTATCTATCCATCCATCCATCCATCCATCCATCCATCTCTCTCACAGGTGTGGGGGTTGATTCACTTGTTCTCAATCACCTTAATCCACGAAGGCCCGGTTCTTCATTCTTCCGCTCTCTGCCAGACCAGAGACTTTGAAACCAGAACCTTTCTCCTACAATTAGTCTGGTTTCCCCTTTTTGTTTTCACCTTGGTTTAGTTATCCTTTCTGTGTTGGTTTTAGTTTCATTCGTTAAACTCCTTGTAATCTTTGACCTGTGTCTGCAGATGTCCTGTGACACCAATGATCCCATCTGATATTTAGCATGTTTTCAATTATTGGTCCCATTTCTTAAAAAAAAAAAAAAAAAAAAAAAAAAAGCCCCCTGAAATCTGATCAGATAAATGAATGTGAAACTACTTTGGGTCTGCTGCAGCTGCCTCCCTCTGATCTTGTTCCTGCCCACAGCACAATCTGATCAGTGAAACACTGAAGGACAACTTCAGCATGTAAAACATAAATAAGCAAAGGCTGCAACTCGTGATTATTTTAATTTTAACTTAACTTTATGTGCTGTTCAAAAACTTTATTTTTTCTGCAAATGTGTAGTGATTCCAAATCTTGGTTATTGATCTCCTTGATTACAAAAAAAAATCTGTATCGACCCGGAAAAAAAACAAACATGTCAGGCACCCTATGATGTTAACTGTTTGCCTGAATGTTTTTGTTTAAAATCCTCAGTAATAACCTTTGACTGGTTGCTCTTAACCCTGTAAAACTCACTGCTGCAAAAATACAACATCAGCTTATTTTTTAATTACTATTTTCTATTATATATATCTGAAATAAACCCTAATCTGGGGTCTGACAGCAGCGTGAGGTCAAAGAAGCTGCCATCAGCTGCTGCACTTCTGTCCGTCCAGCAGATGGAGCCATGGAGCTGCAGTGAAGTGAAGAGCAGCACAAGGCAACCACCACTTCCATCCACAGACGCATTCAATTTGACTGACGCTAATGTTTTATTGACTTCCAACCACTAAACCAATAAAAGCTGCAAGCAGCGTTGGACGAGTCCTCGCATCCGAGCGGCCCGACTGGCCCACGCATATCCACCAGGAGGCGCTGCAACTGAGAGAGTAAAGTTTCAGGCAGATTGGAGCATGTACAGGCTACTTACACAGCACTTCCTGTTTCATGGCGAGAAATCCAAAATGGCCGCCAAGTGGTGCAAAGATGTGATTAGGGCCGGACTCTGATCATACATGTAAAATTTCAGGCAGATTGGAGCATGTACAGGCTGGTTACACAGCACTTCCTGTTTCATGGCGAGAAATCCAAAATGGCCGCCAAGTGGCACAAAGATGTGATTACGGCCGGACTCTGATCATGCATGTAAAATTTCAGGCAGATTGGGGCATGTACAGGCTGGTTACACAGCACTTCCTGTTTCATGGCGAGAAATCCAAAATGGCCGCCAAGTGGCACAAAGATGTGATTAGGGCCGGACTCTGATCATGCATGTAAAATTTCAGGCAGATTGGAGCATGTACAGGCTGGTTACACAGCACTTCCTGTTTCATGGCGAGAAATCCAAAATGGCCGCCAAGTGGCACAAAGATGTGATTAGGGCCGGACTCTGATCATGCATGTAAAATTTCAGGCAGATTGGAGCATGTACAGTCTGGTTACACAGCACTTCCTGTTTAATGGCGAGAAATTCAAAATGGCCGCCATGTGGCGCTATGACTGTGAGTGTATATCAACCTATGGACGTGATTAGGGCTGGACTCTGATCACACATGTATAATTTGAAGCAGACTGGAGCATGTACAGGCTAGTTAGACAGCACTTCCTGTTTCATGGCAAGACATTCAAAATGGCCGCATTCCGCTGGTAACTATGGCCACGCCCTCAGACTTTTGCGGAGCGTTTTGGTAACTTTTGATCAACCATGACTGGTGTCCATCCTGACCAAATTTGAGCTCTCTCGTGGTTACGCTGTTTGAGGTTATAGCTTTTGAAAATGTCCAAAAATGACAAAATTGTCCAAAATATGAATCATATTTCAAAATGGCTGCATTCCGTGGCTCGCCATTTCCACGCCCTCAAACTTTTGCAGAGCGTTTTGATAACTTTTGATCAACCATGACGGGAGTACATCCTGGCCAAGTTTGAGCTCTGTCGGGGTTAAGCTGTTTGAGTTTATAGCTTTTGGAAATGTCCAAAAATGACAAAATTGTCCAAAATATGAATCATATTTCAAAATGGCCGCATTCCGTGGCTCGCCATTTCCGCGTCCTCAGACTTTTGCGGAGCGTTTTGATAACTTTTGATCACCCATGACTGGAGTACATCCTGGCCAAATTTCAGCTCTCTCAGGATTACGCTGTTTGAGTTTATAGATATCAAAAAATGTCCAAAAATGACTCATAATTCAAAATGGCCGACTTCCTGTAGCATTATGGGTAATGATGCAAGAAGCTTTTTTGTGCGTCTTGATGAGTTACATATGTGTACCGAATTTCAGAAGTCTAGGTCAAACACTGTCCGGGGGCTGAATTTTCTTAATTTTCTAGGGGGCGCTATTGAGCCATTTTGGCACGCACGCGTGCCATTTCCCTAAAATATCAAATTTTTCGCCGGTTCTGATGTGTGTGGCGATTTTCATGCGTTTTCGTGTATGTTTAGGGCGTCAAAAAGGCCGATTTCCCGGCGGACGAAGAAAAATAATAATAATAATAATTCTTAGGGTTTCAATAGGTTCCTCGCACCACTTCGTGGTGCTCGGACCCTAATAATAAATAATTCCTTGCATTTCAATAGGGTCTTCGCACCATTCGGTGCTCGGACCCTAATAATAATAATAATAATAAACCACAGAGTTTCAATAGGGTCTTCGCACCTGTTGGTGCTCGGACCCTAATAATAAACCCTAGCATTTCAATAGGGTCTTCGCACCGTTGGTGCTCGGACCCTAATAATAAACCCTAGCATTTCAATAGGGTCTTCGCACCATTCGGTGCTCGGACCCTAATAATAATTCCTAGGGTTTCAATAGGTTCCTCGCACCACTTCGTGGTGCTCGGACCCTAATTAAAGCTGCAAGCAGCGTTGGACGGGTCCTCGCATCCTTGCTGGTCGGCGAATCTGCGCACGTCCACCAGGCGGCGCTGCGACCGAGAGTGCATGTCGGCTTACGGATGCGATGAGGGCCGGACTCTGATCACACGTGTAAAATTTCAGGCAGATTGGAGCATGTTCAGGCTACTTATAGAGCTTTTCCTGTCCATCCACCAGGTGGCGCTGCAATCGAGAGTGTATATTGGCCTATGGATGTGATCAGGGTCGGACTCTGATCACACATACAAAATTTCAGGCAGATTGGACCATGTACAGGCTAGTTATAGAACATTTCCTTGAATCCAACAGGTGGCGCTATGACTGTGGCTGTATTTCAGCATGTGAATGTCATCAGGGTAGGACTCTGATCATACATGTAAAGTTTGAGGCAGATTGGAGCATGTTTAGGGCAGTTACACAGCAGTTGATATTTCATGGCGAAGCATCAAAATTCAGGAGGCCGCCATGGCCACGCCCTCAGACTTTTGCGGAGCATTTTGATAACTTTTGATCACCCATGTGTGTAGTACATCCTGGCCGAATTTCAGCTCTCTTGGTGTTGCCCTGTTTGAGTTTATAGCTTTTGAAAATGTACAAAAATACCAAAAATCGTCAAAAAGTATGACATATAATTCAAAATGGCCGACTTCCTGTTGGGTTTTGGTCATGGGTGTCAATTACATTTTTGTGCGTCTTGATAAGTTACATATGCCTCCCAAGTTTCAGAACTGTGGGTCACACTTATGGCCTGTAGTAAATGTTTGAAATTTTCCAGGTGGCGCTATGGAGCCATTTTGCAACAGTCATGCGCAATTCATCTAAAATATCAAATATGTCAGCAGTCCTGATGTGTGTGGAAATTTTAGCAAGCATATGAGCCTTCCTTACCTGTCAAAAAGTACTTTGTTTGTCGCGGCAACATTGTGTTGCCACGGCAACAGAATTTTATGAATCGTCAAAATCTTCACACTGTGGCATTGTCAAGGCATGAACACTGAGCTGACCAATTTTCAGGATGATATGACAAAGTTTCTGGCAATGGTAGGTGTAAATGTAATGACAATTTCTTCCTGTTGCCAATAGGGGGTGCTATGAGTATTTCTAAATTTACGAGTGTGGATGTGTTCAGACCCTGACTGGCGTCCATCACATCAAGTTTGGTCCAGATTGGACCATTTCCAGCTGAGATATAAATAATTCAATTTTCATGGCGAGAAATCGAATTTTGCCACACTGCCACAGACACGCCCTTTCATGATGTGTCACCATTTTCTCTGGGAATCATCATCAATGTGTTCAGGCTTATGTCACCAAATTTGAAGTGAATATGATCAACCTGCTAAGAATAGTACATCAAAGTGTAAAAAAATGTCTATTTCCTGCTACCACAAGGTGGCGCTATGACTGTTAATGTACATAACCACATGGATGTCATCAGGGCTGGACCCTGATCACACATGTAAAATTTCAGGCAGATTGGAACATGTACAGCACAGTTAGACAATACTTCCTGTTTCATGGCGAAGGATCAGTATTATCGCGAGTCGCCATGGCCACGCCCTTTGACTTTTGCAGAGCATTTTGATAACTTTTCATCAGGGATGACTGTTGCATATATTTGCCAAATTTGACGTCTCCCGGACTTACCCCCGATGAGTTATTAGTCAGAAAAAATATCACAGTTAATTCAAGATGGCCGACTTCCTGTTGGGTTTAGGGCATAGCCATGATTGACTTTTTCGTGTGTCCTGATGGGCTGAATATGCATGCAAAATTTTGTAGCTGTAGATGAAACACCCTGCCAGTTGGCCTAATGACCAAATTTTGAATTTTGCAGGGGGCGCTATAGAGCCATTTTTCCACACACATGCGCAACTCCCATAAAATATCAAATTTTTCGCCAGTCCTGATGAGCATGCCAAGTCTCACACGTTTTGGGGTATGATAAGGCCGCCAAAAATGCAATTCAAAAGACGGTAAAAGAATGAATAATAATAAATAATTCCTTGCATTCCAATAGGGTCTTCGCACCATTCGGTGCTCGGACCCTAATAATGTATCTTCTAGGGTTCATTATTGGGCCTCAAAGTAACTGTGTGTGACTTTATTTGCCAATATGTTACATATATGTAGTATTTCTTCTAAGCATTGACTAAGAGACAGAAAAGAAAAGGTATTTAAAATATTAAATGTATTATTAGATCTGGAGGTTTTACTGTTTCTTTGTTTAATTAGATTCTAATTTGTTGATGTCTGAGTGGCCTTGAAACAAAAGAAATAAAAGTTTTGTAAGCATAGATATGAAAAACTGTTGCTAAAATGATCTGATCAATACAATAATTCTATTATAATATTGCCTGTAAGTGGATAAAAACACCATACAATATTAGTGTGCTGAATCTGGATATATATGACCTACCCACGACTGAAATAAATGTTTAATCAGGAACATTCTGGTGATAAAACAATGTTTTTTCATGGCAGCAAATCAGGAAAATTCTCTTCACTACTGCTTTCTTTCTACCCTGCCTGCCGAGGCCTTTTTATTCATAAGAATCTTATTGGTTTTTACATTAATCCTTCCATACACAGTCAGATTGATGGATTACGGCCAAGCTGAGTTTAGAAAATCCAGTTTTACTCACTGTGCTCCTGAAACCTGAAAAACAGGCAGAGCAATGTAAAGCTGGGCTCATTTTTAACCTCAAGGCAATTCAGGTTTCATCTTTTTTAAATTCCAGCTGTTCTTTTTTTGTTGATTCACTTGTTTTTAAATTTACAATGCTCCAAAATGCTTTAAATGTTTCATTAGCGTACTAACTTTATCTTTGAATATTTTTGGACTGTCACTGTTATGTAAGTTTTTATTTGAATCCCTACATCTTTTATTCTCTAACTCAGCTGTATTTTAAATCAGGCCAGATGTATTCTGAGTTTAAATAAAGGTAGAATAGACTGAATGAATATCTTCATGAGCCAACATAATTTTCTTATGAAACAGGCTGCTAAAATAGATAAAAATGCAAATTAAATTTCAATAATTATAGTAAAAGTCTTTCAGTTTAATAGAAAATATGTTAAAAGGCAACTCCTTATTATAGATGACAGTAATGCATGGTACACTGTTGGTTTGTCTGCGCTTAAGAGATCTAAATAAGATCAGCTTTATCAAAACACCATTTGCATTACAAAAATAAAGAATTTTATCTTCTGTATGTGCAAATTACCCAAAATGAGTTTTACAGTAGAACCTCTAACTTTCCATAAAAAAATGTCATACTATCACAATTGCGAAAAAATGCACAGTTAAGTCCAAAAATGCTACAGATTACTGCATATTTCTCTATAGTGGTATTAAATGTGATATTAACTCTTACCAGTAGATGGCGCCATGTGAAAGGCAGATTGAACTCTTCTTTTTGGTTGTGATACATTCAGAAAAAATAACCAAACTCCCTAAAGAACATGTGTTAAAAGTGATTTTTATGCAAATTTTCAATTTCACTTTCTTGTTTTATTCCTTATGTATCCTCTTTATGCAGACAGTAATATAGATTTTTATTTACAAACACATTTGCAACGAATTCAGCTTTAAAAAGAAATGGTAGACTGCTATGTACTGACCCCCAGTGGATTCAATGACACACTACAGTTATTTCAAATGAAAAGAAATTTGAAGGTGACTTAATCCAATGTCCAGATTTCTGCTCTGGAAAAAAAAAAAAAAAAAAAAAAAAAAAATATATATATATATATATACACACACACATATATATATATATATATATATATATATATATATATATATATATATATATATATATATATATATATATATATATATATATATATATATATGTAACACCTGATTTGTAGGTTTGAACATGAAATTTAAGAAAACCTGTAATACAACGGAACAATTTTAATTAATTAATTTAATAATTGTTAAATAATAATTATTAGTTATTAATAATTTAATTAATTTTTGCAATCAACAGGTGGAATTTCATGGTGATTTTTATACATTTTATTTTGGTCACTTGTCCTAATTTGCCTTAGGGTGCATTTAAACCTGTTGATGTATGACTTTTGCTAAAGTAAACAGCTGTAAGTCTTTTTCAAATAATATCTGCTGGGAAATATCCAATTAGACATGTTTGAAGTCTTGTTTGGGAGTGCTTGACACTCTGAAAAACTTCAATAATTCATGCATGGAAGGTTAAAAAACTTGCGTCATGCGCCAAGTGGATTTGGATGCAGTTTTGTTTATCAAACAACAAAATGAAGCAAAACAGAACAACACCCTTTCTCTCACTGGAGTCGTGTGCTGGACTGACATGCGAACACGCGAGGGCTGCTGCTGAATATCTCAAGGATCAAAGTGACCTGAGACAGAAATGATTCGAGATGTTCAGAGCACATTGGATTCGGTTCAGAACACCCTGTGACTCATCTCCCATCATCGCCATCATCCCCTTTTGACTGCTTTAACATTCGGCTTTCATTATTATGGGAGCAAAGTGGTGCTTTTGTAGAATCACTTGCAAATGATTTGTCACAGCATGCAAGTTATAAAATGGTCAAAAAACCATGAAATCCTGGAAAATGTTTGATGGGAAAATGATGCATCTTGTAATATCTGCATGGCTGTAGATAAATACTTTCTACAAGTGTTCTATTGTGAGATCAAAAGCTGGGTTTAAGATGGTGACATTAGCACTTTGTGAGAACAGTTTCATTCTATCATGAGATGAATATGGTTCAAACTGAAATAGCAGAGTTCTTTGGGTTATATAATAATATATTATTATATTATATAATAATATAATAAGCAAGCACCGATGGAGCTGCTGAAAGTGATGCCTTTTTATCCTGTTCAATCAGCAATGAGATCACAGAAGAAAACACTCAGTTTGCTTTGTGAGTCACTATAGCAGCAGATTCTGGATGTCATAATGCTTTACATGCTAATTTTTATTCATATTAATTACATTTACAAAGAACGTGACCATAGCATACAGTTGTGATCAGTATTCTACATATCCATACCAAATTTTAAATTAAAATGAATTGTCATTGGACAAATAGGTTTGTTTCTGGCAAGAAATTACATAAATAAGTGACAAAAAAATGAAAGGCATTGTGTTTGAGATGTTTCTGACCCTGAATAACCCTGAATTTGAATAATTTTACCAAAAAAATGCCATATCCAAAATCTTTCTAGGCCTCTTAAAATTGTTGTTAACTTTTCAGAAAATGCAGCTTCTATCTCATTCTAAATGCTCTGGGTTATTTCTGCAATGCTCTAGAGAGTTTTACTGTTAACCAAGAACAGCTGATGCTAATGATGTTATGGTTCATCACTGAGAGAGAGCTGCTGCTCACAACTGACAGACAATGATGTAAAACATGGAGCCGACGTGGTGAAGAAATGGTGAAGAGAAAACAATGAGAAGATGTTGGAGCGTCCCAGCCAGAGTCCAGACCTGAATCCATCCAGAATGTGTGGAGGAACTGAAGAGCAGAGTGATGGAGAGGAAGCCTTCAAAGAGCTGGAGATGGACACTTGAAGGAACTAAATCCCAGTGGAGACATGCAGGAACACTGTTAGACACTAGAAATACTGATGGACTGATGTGGAGGAAAATAAAGAGTTTGACACTAATGACTGAGAAGGTCATGAATAATTTTATACATGATATTGTTAGTAAAAAAAAAATAAAAAATAAGCATAGAAATAGTAAACATACATCACCATCATCTCTAACACAATGTCTTAATGTATTTTGTCACTTGTTTAATCAGAAGAAAGCTTTATTTTAAAAGGAAGTTCACTATTATTTATAATTTTGGTATCTGTAGTGATATTTTTGTCCTTTTTTAAGTTAAAATGTGGGGAAAAAACACTTTGACATTGTAAAAATGTATTATTAACATCTCCAACCCAGTGTCTTACTGCCTTTTGTCACTTCTTAATGTCATTTCCAACCAGACGAAACTTTTTGGTCAAAAGGAAATTCACTATTAATCAACATATTTGGCATGGGGATGGATACTTTTGGGCTTTTAAAGAAAACACGTGAAATTAAAAACACTGTGACATAGTTAAAAATGTATTATTGACATCTCCACTAACTAACATTTGTCACTTGTTTGTCATTTGCAGCCAGAGGAAACATATTGATCATCTAGAAATTCCCTGTAAATTAAACCCTTTCACTCTGTGGATTCACACTTTCATCTCTGGTTGATGTATTATAGAAAAAGCTGTCACTAAACATGAAACCAGAATAACTAGAATGAACGCATCTTGACCAGAAAGACCTTGATGAAGCTGTCACACGGCTGCAACATTTGATTTCACGGTGAGCACGCATTAATGATTCATTAACTTCACTTATGACGTGCAAATCAAAGACACATATCATGGAATGTTGTTTACGGATCCAATAAGCCGATTACTTGTTGTTCCGTCACCCGGGGGTTTCTCTGCACACACACAGGTGCCATCTAATGAACATGAACTCTCGCTGGCATCCACAGAGAAGTCCTTTCCTTCTGGTTTTCATCAACACTTCAGCCCCCATTGATGGGAGAACAGTGGCGGCGAACAAAAGCTGTATATACTGTACAAACACAGCTCTGAGCGGCAGCACACTGACTCATTCTTCGGTGTGTGTGAGAACGGAGGGGGACCCCTTTCAGCTCCTTTGTGTTGGTGTCTGTCAACAGTGTAGTTGGAGGCAGAGCCCATTGTGGCGGCCAGTGTTTCGTATTGACACAGGGCCTCATTCAGCTTGTTCCCAGGGTCCAACCTGAGGACTCATGAATAATGGAGAGAGGATCCTCAGGGCCAAGGAGGAGTTTGCGAGTCCGGCTGAGCTCGTTAGAAACCCAAACTGCAACTTCAGATGCCAGCAGGTAAAACTGAGGTCACGGTCGATTGTGTTGAGCCTGATTTGGCACATTACAAGGAACAGCACGTTTAGGAAAAAAAGGACGTCTAAATCACATCTGTTTACAGATCATGGACGGCCGTTTTATTGTTAAAACCAAACTGTCTTTTCTATTCGGTGTAAACCTTCGGCTCAGGCAGCAGATCAATTTCTTTCATGTAGAAATCGATGAAAGGCTTTTCACAGTTTCTTTCATGTCCTTCAGCCGAGACATGTGCGTAAAACGGTTTGCTTTATGAACCAAACCCTGTTTCATCGTGTTTATGAAACATCCTGCTGGGGCCTAAACTGGGCAAAAATGAAATAAAAATCATGCATAAACTGGAAGTAAACAGGGAATAATCTGGGTGTAAACTGGGAGTCAGCTGAGAGTGTAAACTGTAAGAAGACAGAGTAAACTGGCAGCAAACTTGGGGGAAAGAGAGAGAGTAAACTGGAAGTAAACAGGGAAAACTGAAAGGAAAAACTGGGAGTAAACAGTGAGTAAAGTGAGAGAAAGCTGGTGAAAAATAGGAATAAACATAAGGTAAAGTGGAAGTAAACTGGGAGTAGACTGGCAGAAAACTGGAAGTAAAAACAGAATAATTCTTCAATAAACTGGGGGAAAACTGGAAGTTAAGTGGCAGTAAAGTGTAAATAAACTGGGAGAAAATTGTCAGCAAACTGAGAGAACACAAAGTACAAATCAAACATAAACGTCAGTAAACTGGGAATAAACTGGGGGGAAACTAGGAGTAAAAATCGAGACTAAGCTGGGAGTGAAGTGGCAGGAGACTGGGAAAAACTTAGAGTAAACTAAGAGTAAACTGGGAGAAAACTAGAAGTGAAAGGCGAGAGTAAAGGCAGCAGGCAGTAGGCTAGAAATAAACTGGGCATGAACTGGGAGTACAAACTCGGAGTAAACTGGCAGGAAACTGGGAAAAAACTATGAGTAAACAGCTGTAGACTGGGAAAAACTCAGAGTAAATTGGTAAAAAACTAGGGGTAAACTGATGGAAAATTGGCAATAAACTGAGAGAAAATTGAGGAAAAACAACTGCAAATAAACATTGAGTTAACAACTGGGAGTAAACTGGGATAAATGTGGAAAATTGTGAGTAAAAACTGGATGTACAAACTGGCAGTAAACTGGGAATAAACTAGGAGTAAACAAGAGGAAACCAGAGTAAATTGGCAGTAAACTGGAGTCTCTTTTAATAAGGTCAGTGATCAAACAATGACTTCACAGTGAGCTGTTTTAACTCAGGTTTCTACCATCTGAGCTGCAGGCACTACAGATTATATCAAAGCTTACTGGTACTAAATGTGTTAGCAGTATAAGTGAACACTAAAATTTGTGAATATTTCTGTGTAGAAAGCGGAACATGTGCATGACTCAGATGCAGCTATGAATAAATGTGATCAAACAGTGATTCAGTCTGCTGCAGCTTCATGAAGCCTCTCAGATTAATGTTTGTAAGCTGGGAATCCAAAAATGTTTTAACACTGTCAACCCCAAAACCAGCCAGAAGGTTTCAAAGACAAATGACTCCATTTTTCAGAGAAAGAAACTGTAAAAACAGATGATCTGTGAAATAATCATGTGTGACATGCAGTTCCTTTGGAAAGAAATTACCAAATTTAACCTGAAATTGGGATTTTTTTTCTTCAAAATTACTTTATTCTACATGTCTTATTTAAAAATTTGCCAAAAATAAAGCATTTCCTCTAACAAGATTCTATAGAAAACAAAAAATCTCCTTGGTGTAACCATGAAGCTATTAGTGACTCAGCTGCAAAGAAGAGTCACAAAATAAGACAAATGAAGCCCAGAGTGATTAAAAACAATAATGCCAAGAAGTTCAGAAATCTAGATAGTTCAAATGGTCATGATTTTCCATAGAAACATCTCAACAATTGTATCAAATTCTAATAAAAGAAATGACTTGAAACTGGGACAAAACTGGGAGTAAATTGACAGTAGACTAGGGAAAACTTTGAGTAAATTGGACAAAAAACGGGAGAATACAGAGAGAAATCTAAAGGTAAAAACCAAGAGTAGCTGGCAGTAAACTAGGAATAAGGTGGGTACATACTGGGAGTCAACTGGTGTGTAACTGGGAGTAAAAACTGGGAGTAAACTGGGAGTAGACTGGGAAAAACTTGGATTGAATTGGAAGAAAACTGTGAGTATACTGGTAGTAGGCAGGGGAAACTTGGAGTAAATTGGAAGAAAACTGGGTGTAAATTGGAAGAGATCTCGAGGTGAAAACCAAGAATAATCTGGCTGTAAACTAGGAATAAAGTGGACTCAAAGTGGGGATCAACTAGGGGATAAACATAAAGGAAAACTGCGACAAAAGCAAACAAAACGCCGTAGAAACATCTCTATGATTGTAAAGCCACTCCATATGAATGCCAACAACAAATACAGGCACTCGAAGCTTGTTGCACTTGAGCTGAAAACGTAAAATAAATAGAAAAAGGGAGTTTGACGGGCGAGATAAAACGTCCGGGACCGGCCGGGGTGTGTGCCACAGCTTTGGCTCCAACAGGGGGCATCACTTCAGGTCAGGTTCCCAGCAGGTCCCTACCATCTGCTGAAAGGCTCACACGACCTGAGCGACGTGGCCTCTAGTCTTTGCCTTTTTCCACGGCTGCCGGGGGAAGCGGAGGGTGGGCGCCGGCCGCTCTGCACAGCCGGGATGAAGGCGGAAAGAGAGTGTGTGCGAGGCAGAGGTCAGGGAGGTGCCTCTTTGCTTGTGTGCTTTGAGCTTTTTCATGCTTCCTGCTTTGATCTTCCCTCTCATCCCTTCATCCCACACGCTCCCTGCGCCTCAGGCTTCTGGTTTGCAGCACACCGACTGTGGGGCTGCTGCTGGTGGTGGTGGTGGTGGTGGTGGTGGTGGTGGGCTGCCTTCTCACAGAGCTTGTTCTGTCAATACAGCGATGGAGGGCTGCTCATGGGGGGCTCCGGAGTGCAGTGGGTGGAGAGTTCACCGGGAGCTAAAGTGATGCATACTGTACAGCTCTCTTGCTCCCTCTTTTATGCTCGCTTAGATCGCCCAACAGTGGAATTCTGCAGTGAAAAACAACTGCCACGGCGCTCAGACGGCGGCCTCCTGACCCCTTACAACATGGGAAAGTGCACCCCTCAGCTGGTAGTTATATAAAGCCTGCCAGAGTCACGAGAATCCCTGATAAATCACTCAGCTTGAGGCCACTCGTGTCTTTCTTCGTCTCACGTGCAGTGCTTCATCTACTAGTAAAGGGTCACTATAATGTGGCCCTTTTTCTGCTCAGGCTTAAAGAGGTTGTGTTCAAAGTGTTGCCGTGTAATCTGTGTGGCGACACTTTTGGACAGTTAGGACGGCGTGACAGTTGTCATGTGAATATGTGTCAGAAAAACATGCTCTTATCGCTGTCGGACCCCCCCCACATCGTCCCCCACCTGCTGCCGCTACACTGGGAAACACAGATGCGAAGGCACAGAGCAGAAGCCCCAGTTGAAGATTAATTGGACGGGGGCAGCACTTACCTTTATTTAGACATGTGGTAAGTGTTAGACTGTGACGAGCAGCTCAACCATCTCAGCAGATGACTCCACTTAATATTTCATGACTGGCTTGGAGGGAGGGAGGAAGGGAGGGAGGGGGGTGTTTTCAGGGAGTTCCATGCTCTCAGTAATAAAAAATAAAAAGAAAAAAGTTTGCAAAATGCACCAGGATAAAGTGCTCCAATTAAAAAAAAAAGTAATAGTGGTTAAGAAATTATAAATAATTTAAAAGAATGTTGCAAAAACAGGACATTTCCCTTAGATTTAATGGTGAATCTGTAATGAAGATGGACTCTGTTATGCATTGGTGTATCTATAGTGACAAATACAATGCTTTTATTATTTAAAGAATATAAACTGTAAAATAAAACACTGCAAATATCACATAAATGTAGAAAATAATTAAAAATGCTGTTTATTAAGCTCATTACCCAAACTTTGTCCTAGCATAAAAACTAAAACTTTCTATTAGCAAAAAAAAAAAAAAAATGCATGTTCCTTTTATTTATTTAACATAAACCTCAAAAGAAACTGGACATCCATTATTATTTAATGATGTATCTATAGTTAAAAAAAATGTATATATAACACATTCTGTTATTTATAGCACATATACAGAATAGAACTGCAAATGTCTATTAAATTTATAAAATAACTAAAAATGCAGTAACACTTCATTACCAGGACTTTGTTCTGTAATTTTAAAAAAAGGAAATTATTTACCAGGGAAAAAAGAAAGAAAAAGACAAAATCAAATGCAAAAAAAGCAATGATATTTCTTTTAATTTTTATGGGAAATCTATAATGAAAAAAAATGTATAATAAAAATTTTAATCTCAAATTTAAGGAAAAAACCATTTACTATTGTTTAATAATGTATCTGTAGTGAAAAATATATCACTTTCTGTTTAATGGTTTGATTATTTATATTATCCTTTTTAATGATACAGTACAAAAAAGGGGATTTTCTGTATTTTACCAGTAATGCTATAGTTAAAAAAAAGAAGCTATACATTGTAATTTTTGGTATGTATGATGAAAAATATTTTTATTTAAATGTATGGTGGACCAATAGTAAAAAAAAATAAATCTGTAATTTATTGGTAAATTTGTAACAAAACTTGAATTTATAACTATGAAATAGTGGCTCTATAGTGAAAATATATGACACGTTACATTATTTAACAACAGAAATGAAATTATTGGTGTACGACAGAAAAAAATTATATTTATGAATTACTCAGTCTTCGCTCTGTAAATAAAAAATGTAAAACTTTTCCGGTAGTTTAAGGTTCAACAATTTTAATTTTCTTTTTAAAATCCTTTTGTCAATATACCTACAACAATAAAACTGCTGTTAGTTAATGATTTCTCTGCAGTTATAATAAACTTAGCTAAAAACAGGTTCAAGCAAATATTCTGTTTATAAAAAAAAAAAAGTGATCTTTCTACCAGTCATGTTTCCATAAATATCCCAAAATAAAATATTAACTTATTTTAAAGAAAAAACAAATACATGATCTCAGCTGACAATAATGCAATTCCAAAATGTAAATGAACAGAAATGGATCAGTTCTGCTGCTAATGTACAGGTATTCTTTCCAGTCCCACAAAACCAGAATTTAATAATTTCTTTGAAGACCATGACAGAGAATATCAGCATCTGTGATGCCTTCCTGGTAAAACATTGTTTGCTCTCTAAGCTTTCATGTCAGTTCAAATAATCCTCAACTTGAATGAATGAATGGATGAATGAATGAATGCTTTTGTTTTGGACGGGTGAGAAAAAAGCCAAAAACACGTGAAAATATTAAAAACAACCACAAAACAGATAGAAAAGAAATAGAAATTAATAATATAAATAAACAAATATTAAATAATCTGTGTCAAAGCCCCTCCTCCTCCCTGTACCTTGTGAAACCCATAATTTTGCACTGCTTTTTAAACTTGAACATTATAACGTGGAGTCAATAGCAGTAGAAAGATGCAACAAGTGTTAACATTTGTCGAGAAAGTGTAGGTTTGTGATGAAACTACATCATTTTTTCACCCTCACAGATAAATGTAGGATATGCTGGATGTAAGAAATGATACCAGAATATTAAAGATCACATTATAAGTTGGATAATTGCACAAAGAATTTAAATTGCACTGAAACATAGAGGCCCGTGGAACAAGCAGCAGGACTTAGTGGGATTCTGATGCATGTTTGTGTGAGCGGGGGGAGAAAGAGAAAGAGTAAAGGGGGCTGTGCTAACAGGCTTTCTGCAGATCACTGGCAGTTTGACTGCAGTGGAGAGTAATGGGGCTGGCAGGGCGGAATCAATTACTGGCCACAACAGATTTTCCCACAGGTCAGAGCTTGGGAAAGCAGTACTTTACTGCAGAGCAGACAGCTGGCACAGGGCATCCACTGGGAAAGGAGCCGGCTCTCGGGAAAAAAGAGAAAAAAAAAAGACAGGATTTTCTCTGATAAACTTGTGACATGCCGTAAATTGGCTCTTTTCTATTTCTCTATTCTGTCTGAAAATATTATACTCGCTGCTAGTCAGATTTTATTTTAAAGAGCACACAAGCCAACAAGAAAAGCTTGCTGCGGTTGCTGTGTGAAGAAGTTACTCATAGCTGACCTTGAAAGACAAACCTGCTCTGAAACATCCCTCAGCAGTGACTAATCATGTCGACTGCAACACAAACACAAAAAAATGGCTATAATTTTCTGCCTCTAATAATTCCTCTGGCCTGCGTGTGTGGGGGTCACTTCATGTGATGTAAAACAGCAGATACATTTCAATTAGAGTCCCAGATCCCCCTCCACCTTAACACACACACACACAAACACACACATAAACACACACACACACACACACACACACACACACACACTCCATTGATATGCAAACAATGTTTTTCCTGTTGCAGCACAATGTGTGGCCTTAAAAGTAGCTCGCTCCGTCCTCCTTTTCTCCGGGAGGACATCACGTGCTGTCTCCTGTTGCGCTTATTTGGGAAACCGGTCTTGTGATCTGTTTTCCCTCCATTGTGAACTCGCATAAGTTAACTGGTAATGGGCAGCGTACTGGTAATACTTAGGAACAATGTCATTGTAAGGGGGGCCCTTTGTGCAGGAGTGTGCGCCATTGTGGACAAAAAGGGTGAAATAGATTTTATTCATTCAGGAGCGACTTAGGTCATCCGTTTTTTTTTCTCTTTCCTTTTCAAGCCGGTGTGTGAATCAGTTCAAAGTATCGTTTAAATCTTTTCTGAATGCCGTTCATGTCCTGTAATTGACTCCGAGGCCTGTAATTGGCAGCTGAGATCCTGGTGTCAGTGTTATGACCTGAGGAGCCGTCCTCAGAAGAAAAAAAAACTAAAAGAAAAGAAAACTTGTGCTAAACAAAGAAACAAGGAAGTGAACATATCCTCCCTGGCTTTACCTATCCAAAAAGCGCCGGGAGAATGGATGCCAACAAAGGCAGGAAAGTAAAGAATGAGCAGGCGGGTGTATTACGGCCACTCAGTGGGAACGGTGAGGTCTCGGGCCTGGTCTGGTCTTGCCCAATATAGCGCCTGGCTGCTGACTGGATGCAGAGGGGAAGCTGTGGCCCATAGGATAACATTGTTGTATGGAGGCAGTCTGGGAGACGTTTCCCTCGCTCGTATTTAGGACCAGCATGGGTGGCATTTTCGCTGCCTTACATAATCCGTCATACACTCAAACAAGTAACTCTGGGTTGGTATTCCCACAATTCAACTGCACGCATGACTGCAAGTAATTTATGGATTTAGATCAAGTTTTTTTTTAAAGTTGCAAACATTATTTTCATGAGTTGTGTTGAGGTAATAATGTTGTTAATTGCATCAACTTAATGTATTTTTAGCATATTTTTGTTTTGCAACTATTATTTTTTCACTCCGCCAAGGAACGCGGCAGTTATGTGACGATCGCCGTATGTTTGTATGTCTGTCTGTTAGCAACATTACTCAAAAACAGACCAACGGATTTGGATGAAATTTTCAGGGAATGTCAGAAGTGACACAAGGACCAAGTGATTAGATTTTGGCAGTGATGCGGCTTATAGTCTGGATCCATGGATTTGTTAAAGATTTCTGTATCATTGTGAGATAGCGGCGCGGTGTCACTGTAACTATGACAACAAGCGAACACTACGTCAGCTGCCTGCTGACGATCACATGATTGCAATCCTACTACAAATCGACCACTGAGAACTTATCAGGACTTATCCATCAGAAATCATACAATGTGCAGCCTTGGCTGAGTACTGTGCTCTCTGAGTGCTTTTCTTGTTTATTTTATTATTGTTGTAGGTTATGCATGGATGGGAGCAATGATTCAAAAGTAGCTGAAATCATTGAAGTAGTTTTAGTTGAATTCCATTGTACAGTATATTGTTGTTTTCCTTCCAAAATGCATTTCAAGCTATTTTCTGCACATTTCTTGTACTTTTTTAGGATATACAAGTACTATTTCTTGCTAAACAAATAATGTTTACACCTGTGCAGCACCTCTTAGCAGCAATAACAGTGATAATAATAATCATGTAAAACAGATTTTGGGTTGACAGTTCAGTTAAGCTGCTTTATTTTAGAGGCTCAGTGGAAGCAAGTCATTTTGTGCAGGATGTTAAGACCACACAAGGGTTAATATTGTCTGTATTTTGAGCTAAAATGTGCGTTTGTTGACTCAAACTACACTGATAACTTCTTAATATTCCTGCCTTTTGTTAAACCTTTCAATGTTGAAAGCATTATTTTCATGGGTTGAGACAATAATGTTGCATCAACTTAACACTGTGTGTAGTTTAAACTCACATTTTTTGCGATTTGATTTAAAACAAAATTCAGGTCGAAGCAACTGAAGGAAACTGGCTTGAAAACTTCATTTTTCTGCACGTGGACTTCAGGATTTCAAGTTTCCTCAAGTCCCCATTTAACTTCACTGAATAAGTTCAGAACTTAGACACTAAAATGTAGTTTAGGTTACTTATTCCCACATTGTTAAAAAAAATATTTAGTTGAACTGTTTTTATTTGCAGGCATTAATTTGAATTTTGTTGACATAATAATGCTAGTGATTACATCAACTGAAAACTGAATGTGATTTCAACTCAAATTTCTACATTAGTTGACTTGGTGTTGAAGTAACTTAATAAAATTGGTTTAATAACTTTTTTCCTCAGTATGGACAATATCAGACAGTTAAGGCTGTGTTCAACCTGCAGCCAAACAAATATGATACAAAGAGCCTTTCGAAGTACGTACTGATTCTTTTACAAATAAACTTTACTAAAGCAATAAATTCTGAAATATTCATAATTATGATATTGCCATAATGACAATATTTTCATTTGCATAGCATCTCTTGAAAAAAACAAATGTCATATTTAATAAATATTGAAAACAACAAGTGAATAAGATCCCAAACATTCAATCTAAACAAGATAAAAACAAGATAAAGTATTTAGAACAAAATCATCAGTTAAGAAAACCCCAATACAATAAAAGTAAATCAAGGCTTGATAAAAATAAAAAAAAAATTTTAAAAAAAAGCAATAAGCTCTTAAAATCCGATTTGGGCTGTGTATTGTCTGTAAACTAACAACACTGCAACAGTCTGTAAAATAATATTTCAAAACATTATTCAACAATTTTTAAAATCTTGAATATATTTTTTCCTTTCAAATAACAGAAAATATTTGTAAAATAATGATTTATTTTGCTAATTAAATCCAGAAAAATGGTGTAATTTTACAGTCAAACACTGTAAAAGAACAAATAGCTATTTGTAAAAATGCTGATGTGACGTGAGCTTTATGTACAGTGTTTTAGGGCGATACATGTAAATGAATACTTTTTTCTGATATTGTAGTAGTTATTTTCTGTAATTTTACAAAACAGGGAAAATCTGTAAAGCAAGACTAAAACATATTGTCCATTTTTAATCAATACTTAACAGATTTTTTTCTTTAAAATAACAGCAAATATTTGTATTTTTTTATTTTTATGTATTTTTTAAAAATTATTTTAGTACCAAGAAAATTGTGTAATTTTACAGTCTCTTAATGAAGCAACTATCTGTGTTAGGATTATTTTTTTGCTGATTTTAATTCTTTTTTTCTGAGATTTTAGTAGTTATGTGTAATTTAATAAATCCAGGTACAAAAAAACAAGAGTACAACATATCGACCATCTTTAATCATTAATTTACAGATTTTTTTCTTTTAAATAACAGCAAGTATCTGCATGTTATGATTTTTTTGCTGATTTAAATACAGAAAAAATATTTCCATTTTACAGTCAAACATTGTAAAAGAACAAGTTACTCTTTGTAAATATATTGAGTTTGTTTCTGTAGTTTCTTCGTGGGATTTTATCTGTAATTTAACAAAACAGGGAAAATCTCTAAAATAACTGTAAATGTAAAAAAAGAAAAAAGATTTATTTATTTATTTATTATTTAAAGCAATCATCACTCATGTGTTCTAACAGTACATCGTGTTAGCTAATCCAAAATTTCTAAAAGGCTCCTCCTATTTGAATAAAACATGGACAAGGAAATTATCTCATGCAGCCAAATGTCTCCCTGATGCCCCCCACCTTCCGTCCACACACACACACACACACACACACACACACACACACACACACACACACACACACACACACACACGCGCACACACACACACATGCAGACTGCAGTGCAGCAGTTGCTGAATGACAGGTATAAGATGTCAGGATGGTGTGCGCACAGGATGCAGACACGGCTGTGAGCGCCGCTACCGCCGACAGCCCCGACGGTTGACATAGTAAATCAACCCCGATGGGAGGGCGGGTGGGAGCGGAGGCGGGGGAGGCCAGGAGGTGGGGGTGCGTGGGGGTCCGATGGGACTGAGCCGGCCTCCGTCAGACACACTCAGCCACTCAGCCGGGCCAGGAGAGAGGGCCCGTCGACGGGTGGGAGAACACTCACCGGGAAGCGCTCACACGGAGATTGAGTTACCACGGAATTAGATCAGGGT
This sequence comes from Amphiprion ocellaris, assembly GCF_022539595.1. NCBI lineage: Eukaryota > Metazoa > Chordata > Actinopteri > Pomacentridae > Amphiprion > Amphiprion ocellaris. The sequence goes on from NC_072774.1 coordinate 6,894,784, forward strand.
TGTGGGAAACGGCACCTCCTAAACACACTTGCACGCTCTCGGGCGGACACACACATACAAACACACCAGCGCACCCTCGGGGCCGCACTCTCGCGCACAAAGAGTCACCAAGGGAAACCTGAGGGAAGATTGAGGAAGGCAGCTGGGCACACGCCAGCTTCAAACAAATGCTTGCTTATACCTTTTAGCTTCCTGACGCTGGGTTGAGAGGCAGTTTCTTGAAATTGCTACGCCCACGTTTAACTGGGCAGACTGGCACGCTGCTGCAGTTATTAAATGTAAAGATAATAAGGGAGAAACAGGGCTAAGGATCGACCGATACCGGGGGTTTTAGGCCGATATCGATGTCGATTATTGTTGATAAAGAAGGCCGACAACCAGTATCTGGAGCTGATACACGTGTTTTACCAGCATGTGATAGCAGAGAACCCATCATTGATAACTAGACTTCTTCATTAAAAGGAGTGAATGTTACAGAATATGTAAAATAGAAATAGGAGTGATTTAATTAGGATGTTTATGTGGGGTCAACTGAGATTGAACTGTTTGTCTCCAGCTGTTCTTCTCTATTTTCTTAATCTTTCACTGTTTTATCACTTTTATTGTCCATTAAGGTACATACGTTAAAGCTTTATTATTTATTGTTTTCCAGACTTTGTTCAGGATCATTTATTGTTGCCTACTAACTTAGCAGATAGATAGATAGATAGATAGCTAGATAGATAGATAAAACGTGCAATTAAAATCCTGCTGGATGAAGAAAGAGAAATAAGGTGCCAAAAAGAAGCAGGGACTTACAGAAAAGGTGTGAAAATTGCTGATATTTAATATAAAACAGAGTATTAACTGTACAAGAAGGTACAATGGGAAATAAGCATGTATCAAGGTGCATGGATCCTGGTTGGCCCACATTATTGGTTTATTGCACAGTTAAGTTAGCGTAGCCTCAGCCACTGTGAAAGTAGCTAATATCCTGGTTTGTGGCAACGGCTTGTGTTTCTTCTTCAGTTTTTATAGTCTTAATTTACCAATAATTGGGTAGTAAAAAATATCGATGCCGATAATTGGGAAAATGCCAAATATCGGCCAGGCTGCCAGAAAATGTGGAACTAGAGGCCGTGGAAACGCAGGCGAAAAGTCAAGGTTTTTTCAACTCATAATTACCTCTAATGGTTCACAAGAATGCGAAGGGCCTTGACAGTCAGGTGTGAGTGGAGTGGTTTGTGTCTGCATAATGGAGACCACATGAGCTGGTGGCACTGTAGAGCGCTATTAACATAATAGCAGCACAAACGACACTGAAGCCATCCCAAATATATCCGAGCTGAAGTGCAGGGGAGTCATGGAAAGGCCACGCACAGTTCACTGTGGAGTAAAAGAGCAAGACAAGGGATCTCGATCTCAATCTGACCCCCAAAAATATGAGATATAGGGAGCATGCAGGCTTTGGTTGCTTTTCAGCACTGAATTATACACTTGTTACGGTCTATAAATTGACTGAACGGGTGTTGGGGAATGTGGTAATGCATGACTTTTTAGTGAAAGTGTGCTGACAGGGAGCGGAGGTGGGGGGGTTTCTGTGCATCTACGTGACAGCGTGAAGGCTCGTCCACACTCGGCGCATCAACAGAAAGGACTGAAGCTCGCACGTTGTATCTGTCACCACCGAAAGTCCCTCTGACATTCTGGGAACAGCGTGTCGGCCCTGCAGTTGCTCTCCGGAATCAAGCTCTCATCCGCACTTGTCTGGCTCCCAAACGCACCGAGTTAACAACTGACCTGACGGACGGAGCGCAGGAACAGCTGCTGCTCTACGAGGTAGTGGAAGGGAGGGCGGCTGGGGGAGGTTTCGCTGCCACTGATGGCCTTAACAGACATGTCAGAGCAATATCCCAACCTCAAGTCATTTCCCAGACCTTTCGTCAGACACAAAAGACGGACGTTTAACTGTTGTTTTTAGTCTTATTGGTTCCTAACTTCCTTTATTTGTGGTTATTTGTGTGTTTTTAACACCAGCTAACAAGATGGAAGTGATAAAAGGTCATTTATTTATGTAAAAGCAGCACATGTGCAAAGCAAAGAGCAAAAAAAACCCACTTTATTACACTAAAAACAATATAAATTAAGGTTTAACATGAACTTACAGGGTGTGATGTTACTGTAGCGCTGCAACGTCTTTAATAAAATGATCAAACGTAAAATTTTGATCTGCAGTGTAACATGTGGTGTCTTCAGTTCAGAACTTTAAAAAAAACTTCTTGGATGAAGTGAAACATCTCCAAGAACCAAAAAGAGATATCCAGTTGCTTTTTATTGAAGCTCTTAGGATTACCGTGACCTGGATGATTGACAATCTGCACAGACGTCAGGGAGTATAAAATAGCAAAAATGTACACTGAAGTTCACTGGGGGGAATTTCTGGTCCTGTAAAAGTCACAGAAACAAAAAAAGTAACATGAAAATGTTGACCTGTACTCATCTAAGGTATTAAAACATTTGGTAAAAGAAACATTTAAGATAAGATAAGATAAATTTTAATAAACCCTCACTGGAAAAATTAACACATTACTACTGATAGATAAAACTGAAATACAAAAGTAGAATGAAGTTTTTAAAAAGAAGATAATAAGAAAATCTATGTATACCTTTTACATACAGATATGATATGGTCTATAAAGGGTGTATATTATTGAAGTTTTATCAACAAATAAAATAGTTGTCTTTTTAATTAAAGGTATTATAAAACAGTGTTGGATGTTATCTTCTTTAAATATTGCCAAAATACACCATTAATCAGAGCCAAAACCTATTAAAACACAAATAATTGTTGGATTTTCAACTTTTATTTGTCTTAGACTTACAATTCCATCATGAAAAAAATATGAAAAATAAATTAAAATTGTGGCATTTCATGCCTCGTTTTAAAATTTGGATAGACTATAATATTCTGCACTTCTCCATAGGTTTGAAAGGCAGGTTATCTTTTCCACATCAGCAAAATTACAACATATATCAAAGCCAGAGAGTGTTAAAACAGAAAGAATTGTTGGATTTTCAACTTTTATTTGTCTTAGATATACAGTTCAGTCAAGGAAAAATAACAAATCTGAGGTTAAAATTATGACATTTCATCAAAACCAAGTTATTCTGCATGTCTCATTTTAAAATTCACCAAAAAAATAAAAATGTTTGCTTCAGATCCTTTAAAAAGCTAAAATATTGGTGCTAATCAGCACAACTTTAAAGCCATTATCAACTCAGTGACCAACAGTCAAAAATGCAGAGACGAGTCGGTGATCTGCAGTCCACTTGTCTCGACTGAAGTTGACAAAAAGCACCAACTCTAGAGATTCTTTACTCTGAACAATGTGCATCAGCGGGCTCCCCTGAGTGTACATCTCGTGATTTAAATGTTGAGGCCGACAGAATGGCTCCTATCAATGACGCACGGACGGCTACCATAACATCCTTATCAAAGCTTCTTCACAGACGTCATATACTGACTGTTAATTTCATGAGTCACAAGATCTTAATGACACATGTGGCCTTTTCTTATACGCTCATATCATCAGTACAGTTATTACTTTGGTTTTCACTCATCCAAATTATAACAATCCGGACATTTTAGCTGCTATGATATATATTTCAATTTATCTTGGTCGTTTAGAGGGTTAACAGACATGAAGTACCTCTGTTTTGATAAAATAGTTGGGTCCAAAGACAAAGGGCTGGTTTTCACGCTGATTTTGGAGATAGTTAACACATGATAAAACACATTTCATGGTTTATTTATCACTTCATGTTGGTATTTTTCACGCAAGTGAAATAAACATGTAATCACATTTTCTAATCTTAAATCGCGTTTGCTGCAAAAGCTAATCAGACTTTATGTTTGCGCGCTAGATGGCCATCACTACTAGTTGCTAATTTTAGCATTTACGCGTGCAAAGTATGAATAGCGCCTGTGTTTGTTTCGTACGGTCATATTAGCTACATGTGCACATGAACAACACACACACTGAGCTAAATTTAGCACATAAGTTGCAAGCAATTTTTCTAAATAGGATCTTTTTACAACATTAGAGGTGTCAGAATGGTGAAAGCATTTGTGTTTTTGTAGTAATCACAAATTACTTTAATTTTAGACATTGGTATACATTAAATATATTCATTATATAATATATTCTACCATAAATTGTGACAGATAAAGATGGTTTAGAGTAAAAATTTACCAACTTGTCTGGAAATTGCACCGAAGTACTGTACTTGAGTAAATGTATTATTACAGTCCATCCCTAGTCTAATTAGTATCACCTTTGCAACAAAACGTCAACTTAAAAATGCCCATGTAACAAATCTGAGCATGATATAAACAATAAAAATGTGTTTTTTTATCATTCAGTTCCCTCTTTTGCCTTGTATTTGTATATGTAGATACACATAAATATATATTCCCAAAAACAGATCTTTTGGGGGAGCATAAAAGATATGTTGTCCTCAATATCTGCAACACATTTGAGAGCCTTATTTCATTATCTTCCGTTATATTTTGAGTTATTTTTGCATATTTTCACATGAATGCAGGAATTTCAATGTTTGACGCTCAGAATCTCCTGGATAGGACCCCCAAACATCCTGCTAAATGTGTCCCGCCAATGTTCAAACTAAATCTACGTCCATGTCCATAATATACTAGAGAAACAGCCAGAAGGAATCAGTTACACATGAAAGCTCCTGTGTTTTACAGTTTGCTCTCTGACCCAGCTGCATTAGTGGGGTCACAATCATCACACCTTCTGCAGACCACCCCTGCTCTGCTTGGGCCTAAAGTAGCTTTGTATGTTTTTAGTTTCTATAGCCGAATGTAGCTCGAGCTTCTCAAAACATGTCTGGTTCTGGTTCTCACTGCACAGCAGAGCGAGAGGGGGAACTGTTTTCACCCACAGTGGCTGAATGATTCCCTGGGAAGGTCTGCCCTCGCCAGTCAGTTGACCTGTTTGCAGTGATGGTGGAGGAGGTGGAGGGGAGGGAGTCTCCCAGGAGCGCATGGCAACGCCGCTGTGGAAGCACACAGCTGACAGTGGACAATGAACAACACACTCTGCTAATGGACCGTGCATCCTCCACGACACCAAAGAAGAAGAAGAAGAGGGCTCCTGCTGTAATGAGGCCTGTTGCTGGTGAACTGGATTCTCAGCGGGGGAACTGTGGACCTGCAGCCAGGAGTCCACCGGTCAGTCTGAGCTGTTAAACACAGAAAACTCTCAGAGATCTCAGTTTAAAAAGCCAAGGTTTAAATATGTGACCCTAATTTCTTGGTTGGACCATTCTCTAGATTCTCTGGGCTGTGGATGATAAAGCAGAAAACAGTTTCACTTGGAATAATCTATACACTCCACCCAAATCCATGTTATTCCACCACTGTTGCATATCTCACATTTGTGCCACCATCAACATTTGTGGGTAGAAATCAAATTATTCACGGTAACCCAAGTGGGTTACATGTATAAATATACATAGAAGTGCTGCATCCATTTCTATCCATCTATTTTCTTCCACTTACCCATAGCAAGTCGTGGTGGCAGCAGGTTAAGCAGAGTATTCCAGACGTCCATTTTTCCAGCTTTTTCCAGTTCTTCTTGAGAGATTTCAAGGCGTTCCCAGGCAAGATGAGATATGTAATCCTGCATAGTGAGTTCTGGTTCTGTCTCGCAGCTTCATCCCAGTTGGATGGGCCCAGAAAACCTCCAAAGGAAGCATCCCAATCAGATGTTCGAACAACTTAAACTGGCTTCTTTCAACGGCAAGGAGCAGTGACTCTAATTGAGCTCCGTCTCGATGTCCGAGTTCCTCACCAGAGCTCTAAAGCTAAACTTAGCCACCGTATGGAGGAAACTCAGTTTGGCTGCTTGTATCTATTTCTTTCGGTTACTACCCCAAGCTCATGACCATAGTTCAGGCCCGGAATGTGACAGACTGTAAAAATCAAGGGTTGTGCTATCTTACTCAGCTCCCTCTTCACCGTGACGGCCCGAAACAATGTTCTTATTACTGCTGACGCTGGACCAATCTCTTGCAAACAAGATCTTAAGATAGGACCAATTCACCAGTTTCCAACAAAGAACCGTGGCCTCAGACTTGGAGGCGTTGACTGTAATCTTGGTTGCTTCACACCACTGAAATGTGCATCAAATGTCACTGTCTGATGAAGCCAACAGAACAACATCATTTGCAAAAGGTAGAAACTGTCCCCAAACCGGACATCATCCATGCCCTGGTTGCACCTTGAGATCTCATCTACGAAACCAGGATTGGAAATAAGGGACAACCAGAAACGTATTTGACTTTTTGACGAGAACCAAAACTAACCTTTTGTTTTGGTAGCAACGGCTCCTGTACCCTGTAATTGGGGGACAAGGTCATATTTCTTCTTCTCCATGAAAGACATTGGAAAAGGTTGGTCTATGACCCCTTGAGTAACTCTGCAAAGGTACAGAGCTGATCCATTGTAATCCGTTCTGCTCATCCTGAATCCATGAATGAGGTTCGACATACATTCAAAGCATCCTTTCCAGCATCCTGGAGTAAAGCTTCAGATGGAGGTTGAGCAGTGTGAAACCCTTACAACTGGACTACACCCTAAGGACCACCTTTTTTTGAAAAATGGAACCGAGACTGCAACCGATGACGAAAATCCTAAAGTGCAAATCTGAAAATAATAAGCAGCATGGCAAAACTTCAAAAGTATGTCAAATGAATTCATGAGTCTCCATTTACTTTCATTGGAGAATTCCTCTTTCATATCAGGTTCATTCATTGATATTTTTTAAAGTGTCACTCACGTGTCAGCCCGTTTTTAATTGGTTCAGATCTCACCAAGCACCGCCCCCCTCCCTCTGCTCTCGGCGATGTGAAAATAATCCCAGCAGCAGCAGATCTGACGTTTAAACTGTTGCTCGGCGCCTCAGTAGTCAGTCTGCCGCTGGAGCTTTGCGCGTAAAGCAGCGTTTCAACCGCTTGGAAGCAAAAATGAAGCGAAGCCACAACTACAGCTCATCGGACAGCGACTTGGACGACAATGTGGAGGTGGAGAAGGACAGTGGCGACGAAAATGGGTACGTTAACTATATATTATTGTCATTCTAACCATTATAAGATATGTTTAAAGGCAGAATTATTTATTCTAATGGATTTATGTCGTGCGTAATTTAATTATTAAGCGTGTATTTGCAAATCAACTAATGGTGTGTTTGATTTTGTGGTATCAAAATGTTACTCTTCAGTCAACTTGACTCTCACGGATCCATGTCACCCTCCACAACCACACAAGTCCAAGCCAGAAAAAGGCGCAGAGGGGTATGTAAACTCCTGCATACTGCTGTTTTAATAGGTACCATTATTCTTTCTGCATATATAAATCTAATTTATATACCTGTGCATTTTTTAAAAAACAGATTATTGAGAAAAGGAGACGTGACAGGATCAATAACAGTCTGTCAGAGCTGAGAAGATTGGTGCCAAGTGCTTTTGAAAAACAGGTATGTTGTTCTTCATTTTGTGTAATAGACAGACACTGTTTTTTCTCATGATGGACTCAACAAATTTTCCTCTATGTGTTATCAGGGATCAGCTAAACTGGAAAAAGCAGAAATATTGCAAATGACAGTGGACCATCTGAAGATGCTCCATGCTTCTGGTGGGAAAGGTAACTGAGCTTTTCTTTGGCTTTAAAGGATAAATAAGTAGCTTCATGTTAGAAGGTGTGCTTTAAATAACCTGTTATTTTCCTGACAGGTTACTTCGAGGCTCATGCTCTAGCCAAGGATTACCGCAGCCTGGGCTTCAGGGAGTGTCTGGCAGAAACAGCCCGCTACCTGAGCATCATCGAGGGCCGAGACACCACCGACTCCCTCCGAGTCCGCCTGGTGTCCCACCTCAGCAACTACGCCTCTCAGAGGGAGGTGCACTCCGGACTGGAGCACTTAGCCTGGGGCTCTGCCTATGGGACTGCCCCTGCCCACCTCCCCCACCCCCTGCTCCTACAGCACCCCCAGGGCAGGACACCTGCATCCAGAAGCAACAGCAGCCCGCAATCCTCCTCCTCCTCTTCCTCCTCCTGTTCTTCCTCCTCCTCCTCCACCTCCTCCTCTGAGGCGTCTGGGACGTCCAGACTCAGTGCCATCCCCCCCACAGAGTCCCTCAGGGTGCCTCCCAATGGCTCGTTGCCCCTCACTCTGCATGTGCCAACATCCAAGCTCTCACCGCCACTCGTCTCATCTCTCTCCTCGCTGTCAGCCTTCCCCCTCTCCTTTGGTGCCTTCCCCCTCGTCTCCCCGACCGCCGTCAGCACAGTGAGTCCCTCTTCCACCCTGTCGAAGCCTTACAGGCCCTGGGGCATGGAGATCGGGGCCTTCTGAAGCTAAGCACTGGACTGAAGGCAACAGCTGAGCTGTGCCCACCATCACAGACTGACCAACAGTGAAACATGGAGGAACAAAGCAAACTGTCTTCAACTGAAAAAGGAATAAGTGGCACGTTGTTTCCTCTTAGTGTCATTTACTTTTAAAAAGAATTCTAAATGATTTTATGTTATCCGTTGAAATTGAAAACTAATTTAGCTTAGCATGCACTGCCTCCAGGTTGAGGACTGATATAATGATATGATGAATGGGCCATAAATAGATTTACATAGACTTTATAGACCACATAATGAAAGACTTGGTCTGCATTGTTAGTGATATCAGAACTACATGGAAATGAATATGCATATTATGTGCACCACTGTTGGAAAACTAACTACTTGAGAATTGGAAACTTGCATTCTTGTATCTATTTGTAATATTTTTGTACCAATAAATCAAGTTTAAATGTATAAAACGTGTATATAAATGTGTTCAATGTTCTTTTTTCCTGTTGCATTTGCTCTTTCAGTTCTTTAGAATGTTGGTTTTCCCCCTCAAAGTGATAAAGACCAAATCCTCCCAAAATGCCTATAATCTGCAGGTGCAATTTTGTTACAATCCCCACAGAAGTTAATCATGAGCTAATAAGGTCCCGGTTATTGACTGAAAGGCGATTCCTTTAGTGTGTGCCAGGTAAGTAACCAAATCTGAGAGCATTGTTGCCCTTCTGAATACCCAGGAAATCATTAAGAGCCAGAGGAAATCCTTTACAATGTTGCCCTGACCTCACTAGCTTGGGTTGGCCTGAAACGGAGACAATAGTGTGAACAGGATGAGGACACTGCTGCAAAGTGGTTAAAAAGCAACAAAAAAACGCAGACAGCTGCGGCAGTAAATCACCGCTCTGCTCCCAGGTGCTGTTTCTGGTCCGATCTTTGAGGTTTTGGGGGTTTTATTGTTTTCATTTTATCCAAATGTGCAGCAACCACATGTTCCTGCCGTCTGTGATTTGTTGTTTAGGCCTCATTATTGAGAATAAACCCAGTTCCAGTCAGTTTAAAGCCCAATTAAGAAGCACTGTGAGTGTTTTTGGTGTTACATTTTATGTGTATTTGCATATTATGAACTTTTGCCCTATTTTTTGAAAGGAGGGGATTTGTCCCCCGGCGCCATGTCTTTATCCCAAATAAATCTGACGCTGCCACCTGCTGGAGAAACATCACATTTAACGGAATACTCTATGAAGTAGCAAAGCAGAAAAATGAGCTGTGCCAAGACTGCGATTCTCGGGATGTGTAGATAACTGGTTCTTTTATTTTGGCAGTTTACATTTTTCCCTTCTCTCTTCTTTTTGCACAGAACAAAAAAGTATTAGATGGTGCATGCCATGTTCACAGAACCCCAAACCTTTATTCAGCAAAGCTTTCACAGAGAAATATATGAAGGGAGAAACACAAGCAGCAGAGGATGCAGGCAGATATCAGTGGTACCGTAGAATAAAAAGAGACTAGCTCAGTGTGCTGAATGTCAAAGCATCCCGCATCCGTTCTCTGTCTAATCCCAGATGCTCATGATGCCTCAAGGTAAATCTGCATTCACACACACCCGCACAGACATACGTTATGTTCACACTATCAGTATCAAGATGGGGGCACATTCCACTGTCCAAGACACTATGCATGATACCAGTATGGCGTCATAACATTCATTAAATTTATAAGATTCGTCCCCAAATACTGTGTTCTTAACAGAGCTATCGATTTGGCTTGGTTGAAAAATTGGGCGCCGTCGGGGTCAGGTGGAAATCTGCAAGTGTAGAAACAGTTGCTCCCATTGGGCAAAGACATTCTTAAATCACAATAAAGCACCTATCGAGTTCGTTATTATTGAGCTTGTTTGAAGAAGTGGCGGATGCTTTAAAGAATCTGTGGCCTATTGTTTCCAAGCGTGCGTGTTCAGGGGGATGAGTAGGTGTATGTGTGTGCGTGAGGGTAGGATACAGATACGAGATATCTCGAGGAGCCTGCAGTCTACGTACACCGACCGTCGCTCTTCTTCCACAAAAAGAAACACGGAAACATCATCGTCACCATGACATCATCAGGAAACACTGCAAACGTGCGTCTACAGCCAGCTCACAACACCGACGGCTTTCACAAAGAAAATGGTTGTGGAGTCGAATTTCAAGAACTGAAATGTTAAATCAATGACAAACAGAATGTTTGAAATTGTACAGCGGAGTAACGTGCAATAGATGCACGTTTACTCCGCCTACTATCATAGATAGATAGATAGATAGATAGATAGATAGATAGATAGATAGATAGATAGATAGATAGATAGATAGATAGATAGATAGATAGATAGATAGATAGATAGATAGAAAAAAATATTTACAAAATAAAAGCCATACTCTTGCAATTTTCTCTAAAATCAACAAATCCATTCAATTCTCAAGATGAGTGTTTGTATCCACTGATAATACTGATAGTAGTGGTGGTGGTAATGGTGTGTTGTGGTGTGTTGTGGTGGTTGGTGAGGTCCTCGAACCTCTCGGCCTCCCGGGGTTGAGTGTCTGTTACGGAGAGGGTGAGGGCAGGGCGAGGAGGAAGGGGGGAGATGGAGGGACTCGGATGGACTGGTGTGAGGCTCATGCTGTCAGCTCTTCCCTCAGCTCTTTGTTCCTGCGCACCTCGGCTGCATGTCTCTCCTGGAAACGGCAACACAGTTAGGACGGTTATTCATCAATTTCCGCTTTCGCTCGTGCACCTGAAGCCCGAGATTCTCCTCACCTTCTCCTGCAGACGCTCGAGCATAGCTGCCAGATAGGCTTCGCGGTTCTCCTTGATCTGCTCCATCTTCAGCTGCAGCTTCTCCTCGGCCATCTTGCTGAAGTTGCTGTTCTCCTCCATGGCCTTTAGCAAGACGTCCCGCTCGTGCTCGCGCTTTTCCGCCAAAGCCCTCAGCACCTGGGCCTCTTGGTACTAACGACACAAACAAAATACGCATCAGATTTGGAATCGTTTAACATCAAGACCTCAAGACGACACACCCACCCTCCTCCGGTCCTCAGCGGCCTCCAGTTTCTTCTCGATGTCCTCCAAGGAGATGTCCCTCTTCGGAGGCGAGGGCAGGTTGTGGGCAACGTCGGACACCGGAGACAGCGGCTTGAGAATCACCTCGAAGGCCTGTCCCGAGGCCCGCTTGTCTATAGCCTTCACCTCCATGTCTGGAAATCAATGTCCAATAACCTATCAACATTGCTACTGTGTGTATTCAGGGTATTTAGATGGAGAAAACCATCCATCGAGGGGGAATTTGTTTAAACAGAAGGAAAATCAATGTCTGAGCAAATCCGTTACCTTCGAACTCGCACACGAGCTTGTTGCGCGACTCTGGGTAGAAGCAGGAGCAGATGAGGGAGAGGACAGACAACTCCTTCATCTTCTCTTTGTATGCTGCCAGAACAACAACAACAAAAAACCATCATTCAGGTGAGTCTTTCTTTGTTACGCATGAAAACAATGACAGCACTAAAACTCCCTCACCTCACCACCATGTTGTCTCAAATGCATTTGATATCTTCCAAATGAAGATATTACAAATTAGGAAGGATGGAATTGTTCAAGAGCCAGTTAGCATCGGTATGACCGTTGCATTCAAGATCTGTTGAAGGTCTTAAATGTACATAAGTGCTGCGATGCTTAATAATTAATTGGATGAATGTATTCTGTAGGAGCGAACAAACATGCATTAAGGTAAATAAGATTAATTGGCCGATTTTGCTCTGAAAAAATACAAAAACATGAAAATAAACCAGTAAATATAAAGTGTATAAGGAGTACAAGCTTAAAGCAGAGTCTAAAAGAATAGTGATAAGATAAACTTTATTGATCCCTCACAGGGAAATGTACATTTTACAGCAGCTAGATACAGGTGAAGCTACAATAAGACTACAAATAAATATAGAATGAAAGTTTCATAGAAAAGGTACAAGGCATGAATAAGTAAAAAGTACAATACACTGAAATAATACTGCACAATAATGAAATATTACACCTGAAATTGCGTATTAACTATAACGTATTACTGTGACTTGAATGGATATTAAAAAGAGCCTGTGTGTCAAATTATTTAATCGCCTTGTATCACGGTAACAACAATAAGAAGCAGCTTTCCATGTATTACTGCTATGCCGTGGATATTATGGTGTCAAATACAGCTGATTAATCACCTGGACTTTGTTTAAAATTAGTTTTCACCAACTCCTGGGGCTATTTTTAATCTCATCTAGGATTTTTTCCCCCCTCCATACTCGTGCCCACCTGCCTCCTTGGAGTCGACTCCAGATTGTGAGTGCTGCTCAGCCTTCTGCTGCAAAGGCCACTATGTGAGGCGGCCTCTTGCTGCAGGGCTGGCCTGCCTCCCACCCCGCCATACACCTGTCTGCTCCACCACCACATCACCACCGCCACCATTAGAATGAAGCCAGCTGGTGCACCGTGTTGTATTTTAATAAATGTACCGCTCATTTTAAGGCAACGTTTCAGATATGTATCCAGAAGCAGAGCAACACTATGTAAACAAATATGCTAAATGTCTGACCTGCAACAACAACTGACAACCAGAGGAGCGTGAGAAATTAATGCAATAGGTTTAATATGTTAATATGAGACTGCTGGGGATAAAAGCTGGTTTGATGTAATAAAAGCGTATTTTTTTTGCACAATACATCTGCCACAGCTGCTGATACATCCATGCCAACGTGAGGCATAAGGGAAGAATAAAAGGAGCAATCCCGTATAAATGAATGGTGCATCAATCAGGAGTTAAAGATAAATTTAAAAAAAATAAGCCTGCACAGGTGTATTTATAGCAAAGTGATGCTTGAGTGGAAGCAGATGAAGCCCTCTGAGCTCTGCTGTCGGCTAAATAATCAGCAGCCCAGCATCTTGGGTGGGGTCCGTCTGCATTATGCTGCATGTTGGGGCCGCTGTAGCATGAGCCGTGGGTGCAGCGCTGTAAATAACGGGGCCAATCCACACCCACTCATCACACAATGTTACACAATATGAGACAAAAAAAGCACGAAATGACTTGCACAGAAGAGGATAATAAAGGAGACATTAGAGGAGCGGAGGATGCGCGGCGTGGAGACGCATATTGCTGCTCATGTGCGCACACGAAAGGCCCAGAATCGGTGGAAAAGACGCAAAAGACGATTTAATTCAGTATTAATCTTTCAAATAGAAGCATTTATCAGGAGAGCCTTTACAGGAGGGAGACCACCAGCCGGTAGGCCGACACCTCAGAGAAAGGATGCACCCGTCTCCATGCAGCTCATCCATCCATCCATCCATTCATCCATTCATCCATCCATCCATCCATCCGTCTTTTTAAACAGAATCAGTCAAAGTCGTGCTTACCGGTCGCTGTTTTGGCCATGGCTGATGTATTTCTCCGCAGAGGATGCTGTAGCTCTGTCCTGGTGAACGGTGATGCTGCTTAAGGCACTGAGTCAGCGAATAGACGGGGGTTGGATCGGATAGCAGGAGGTGCGCACGCACGGGAACGCGCAAGGAGACCCTCCTCTGTCCTCTGACGCGCAAAAGCGGTTTTCAGCAGCATCCACTGTGGGCTGTAGCGTAATAAATCCCAAAACACAGGTCAGAGCATGGGCGGAGGTTTTGTTTTCTGTCTATCGAACACTTAATTTTCTGCATTATGATTAATTTTTCTGCACCAATTTATGGTGGGTGCGGGAGCCAAGATGCGTTTATACGAGATTTAGCTCAATAAATACGTACAGTCTATGTTTTGGTGAAGAGATAATGGAAATTAGGATAAATATGTGTAGTAGTAATTTGTTAAAATTCAGCTAAAAGCCATCTTATTTAATTTATACTGATGTCAGGATGTTCTATTTAGAGAAACAGGGAAAGTCTGTTGTATTCAGTGGTTCATTGAGATGATTATGTAGAATGTTTAAGCCTGTATTCATACAAGCCAATGTGAATGTGATTTATTAGTTATTTTGATTCATTTTCGCTGCCTCCATCTATATTTTAGGTAAGCACATGGTCTCAATATTGACTTTTGACAATTTTTAGCCCTATTTATCAATATTGGGAACATGTGCTTACCTAAAATATAGGTGGAGGCAGTGAAAATGAATCAAAATAACTAATAAATCACATTCACATTGGCTTGTATGAATACAGGCTTAAACATTTTAAGTAATTCAAGAAAATATCAAGAGTCACATCTTGCAGTTTCTATAAAATAAAGCAGACTTAAGAATACTGACTTCCCTACAGAGGTGTGTAGGCTTGTGTGCTGTACGCCTACTGAACAGAAAAGAAGGTTAGAAATGATGCTTGCTGTTAGTCAGACTGTTCAGTTCAATTTTAACTTTGAAATGCGTCATCTCTCTCCAGTTTTGACCTACAAAGAGCAAAAAGAGTGGAGCGCTGTTATGACTTTAACAAAGGAAGTCCAAAAATCTCAACAGATCTTTGTTGGAAGATCCGTCTTAAAATATCTTTTTCAATGGAGGCCAGGCCACAAAGGCACAACATTATAATGCCAGAATAAAAATCGTAAAATTGAGCATGATAACAACAGACGTGGGACAAAAGTGAAGGACTTTAGAACAACCGAGGATGAAGATACACAAAATAAAATCCTCAAATACACACTCTTTGTTTAGAGCTTTGAGTTCTCCCAAAGAGGCGTAATCATTAGTGCGTTCTGAAGGTTTTTCAATGACCAGGGTCCAGAATTGACAAGGCTGTTCTAACAAGTTTTGTAGCCGCTTATATCTAACGTTATTCCGTGTTTAATACTAATAATCAGCTTTCGAATCTGTTTTCTATTAGCTGCAATTACAGGAGCGTAAAATGGAGCGGGCAGCAAATCAGGACCAATGATGAATAAAAATATATTCATACATTTTCTGTAGAACCAGCTGAGTACATGAATGCAACTGCACTGCTTTATTCAGTGGTAATGCAACTAAATTTGTAAATATATTCCCTTTAGTGTGTTCTGAAAGTTTTTCAGTGACCAAGGTGCAGATTTGAGAAGGCTTTTCGAGCATATTTACAACAAATGGTGCAGAGCAGCCATTAAAATGAGCAAGAATCACAACATTTGCTGGCAAGCGATGGAAAAGTGAGACAGGAGTTTACACAGCATTGCTAAAAAAATCCCAGTGCTGCCCTCTCCTCAGGCTTAAATCAGGCCATAAAGCACACATTGAGTTGGATATAAAATGTAGAGAGCAATGATACAGTCGAAAAACCAACATGTACATGAATAATGCCCTAATAATCTAACGTATTTAAAATTGTAGCCTGTATAAACATTTTCTAACCTGTTAAATGAAGAGAGGACCTATTTCAGTAATAAAAAAACAGCCTAACCATCAGATCTTTTACTATAGCTGCTCAATATTAACCTAAAACAGAGCTTATCATCCATCCAGATACTCACATACTTGTAGGAAGATACTTGCTCAGGTAAGTTCCTACCTAAAATCTGAATGCTGCAGTAAGAATATTCATTCAGGAACTCATTGACTCACATTGCAACAAGCCTCCTGCATCACGTTTAAGTTCATAGTGCCTCTTGCATTGAGATTTATTATAACTGTATATATTTACGGCTAATTAGCCACAACACAAAACAAAAACGACTGCAAGCAGCTTTACTTCTACATATTATTTTATTTTTTACGTGCAGTGGAGTTTGTTTTCTAAACGAGTCATTTTGTTGCAGTTTTAGGTTCTGAATGAAGAAAAAATACCCAAGCAAACTCTTAAAAGAACAGAATAACAGACATTCTGAATAAAAAAAAACGCTTTGATGGCATCAACAAGAGACAAATGCATAAATATCAGGGTTGTTTTGCTTGCATTGGAGAAACAAGGAGTATTTCACTATAAACAGTTCTCTTACAGCACCATTGACAGCTCAGACTTACTAAAACAAGTGAGGTTTAATGGATCAGAAATTTAACATGTCAGATAAAACAAAGTTTCTTAAGACACATTTGGTCACTATGGGTTGCTACATTACATTCAATTCTCAGTTAAATACTAAGTGAAATACGAAAGGAAACAAAAGTGAAGCAGTGCATGCTGGTTAATTATAAAGGTGAAGTCAACCAACTAAATCAAAGCATGAATAGAAAGTAGAATTTAAACTGACTGTTGTGACTCTATTAAAAGCTACAGGTGCGTGGTGAAGATTAAATAAAAAAGGTGGTGTAAAGCTACTGCGGTGCACCGTGTTTTCTGTGTATGATGTGTTCTTGCATAGCAGTTTGCACTTAGCTGCGCTGCAATTTTGCCTTCAGCTGCTTCTTGATGTAGCTGCCGACGAGGATCTGAGGACGCTGCTGGTAATTGTGAAGAACATCGTGGGAGCTGCTCAGCTGATCCCCCTTCAGGCGGTCCAGTAACGTCACACAAACCACAGCCGCTTTATACAACAAAAAATACAAGTTTAAGTTTCG
The DNA here is from genome assembly GCF_022539595.1 of Amphiprion ocellaris. Taxonomy (NCBI): domain Eukaryota; kingdom Metazoa; phylum Chordata; class Actinopteri; family Pomacentridae; genus Amphiprion; species Amphiprion ocellaris. Next base: position 6,911,704 of record NC_072774.1, read on the forward strand.
CTGAGGTGTCCAGACAAGATTCTGTTTTGATCAAATTTTTAGATTTGCTTACCTCTCAGACCACTCAGTTTGCACATGGCGGCGAAAACTGATGATTCCATCTCAATGTTGCACACTCCTGCTTCTCTGGCTCTGTTCAGGTAGTCCTGTTTATCCTTCTCAGTGTAGGCACAGAAAGCACCGTCCAAACGGGCTTGGCCTGCACGTTTGATCAGATAGAAAACACAGAAACAAGGTAAAAGACTGGAGATGTCTATAAACAATATACTGACTAATGCAAGTTTAACATAGTCAGACTTTGTTTGTGTTAGCTGGCTCAACAAATCCTAAAACCGCAATCAGACATAATGGATGTCACTACAGTGAATAATCTGGTTAATCTGGTTTTCTTCAACCATAAAAGTGGGTGTTTGAAGCATCATGTGACTCTTTCTCCACACAAAAAGGACCAATCGCATGCTGCCTACTTAAGTCAAAAGGAATAGAATGCTATAATAGAGAGCTATGTGAAATATAAAAAAAATACTGCATAAAAAGTGATGCTTCTGCAAATGATGCAAGAGAGGAATGCTGGTAGAAAACTGCTAATGTTTTGCAGCTGTTTATAGCTAACGTTATTCCATGATTAATACTAACAATCAGCTTTAGAATCTGTTTTCTCTTAGCTACAGTAACAGGAGTAAAAAAAACTGAGTGGGAAGCAAATCAAGACCAGTGACAGTAAAATGCGGGATAACAGCTGCATATAATTAAGACTGCAGATGTAAATTAGCATTGTTGCTATAATCTGGCATATTTACGTCTATTGCTGTCTAAATTGACGTTCATCAATGTGCACAGTCCCTATCAAAATAAATAAATAAAAATAAAATGAATGAATACATTTCTGCATTTTCTGTGTCACCAGCTGAATACATGGCATGGTTTCCATGGCAACACAATGCATGCAGTTTGCGCTACTGTAATTGCACAGCTTTGTTCAGTGATAATACAAACATAATGCTCAATAGATTTGCAAATGCATCTGCTTAGTAGAGAAACTGTGTCGAGAATATTGTAAGGAAAAAACAACTTGTTAAAGCTGATTTAAATCCCAAACTCTGTTCAGAACCAGGTTAGCTGTGCAGCATCAGTTACCATGGTAACCTAGCAGGTTAAATAGCAGCCATCTTTGTGACACTGTAAACTCAAGGTACAGTTTGGTCCATAAATATTTGGACAGAGACAAAGTTTTTCTAATTTTGGTTCTGTACAGCACCACAATCAATTTTAAATTAAACAATTCAGACATGGTTGAAGTGCAGACTTTCAGCTATAATTCAGTGGGTTGAACAGAAAGATTGCATAAAAATGTGTGGAACTAAAGCATTTTTAAACACAATCCCTTCATTTCAGAGGCTCAAAAGTAATTGGACAAATTAAACAACTGAAAATAAAATGCTCATTGCTAATACTTAGTTGAAATCTCTTTGCTGGCAATAACTGCCTGAAGTCCTGAACTCATGGACATCACCAGATGCTGGGTTTCCTCCTTTTTAATGCTCTGTCAGGCCTTTACTGCAGCGGTTTTCAGTTGCTGTTTGTTTGTGGGCCTTTTATTTTGAAGTTTAGTCTTTAATGGGTGAAATGTATGCTCAGTTGGGTTGAGATCAGGTGACTGACTTGGCCATTCAAGAATATTCCACTTCTTGGCTTTAATAAAGTCCTTGGTTGCTTTGGCTGTATGTTTTGGGCCATTGTCCACCTGTATTATGAAACACCGCCCAATCAGTCTGGCTGCATTTGGCTGGATTTGAGCCAACAGTATGTCTCTGAACACCTCAGACTTCATCTGGCTGGTTCTGTCCTGTGTCACATCATCAGTACACACCAGTGACCCAGTGCCACTGGCAGCCATGCATGCCTGAGCCATCACACTGCAAAATCTTCCAAATACAAGCACCTCAGATCAACTCCAGGCCTGTTATTTGTTTAATTGGTACTGACATAACGAAGGAATTGCCTACCCCCCCACCTCTCTATCTCTATCCCTCTATCTCTACCCCTCTATCTCTACCTCTACCCCTCTATCTCTACCTTTCTACCTCTTCTGTCCCTCTCAACCCGCCCGGCCAGCAGGCAGATGGGTCCCCCCACATTAGAGCCGGGTTCTGCTCGAGGTGTTTTCCCTGTGAAAAGGGTGTTTTTCTTGCCACTGTCACCTTAAGGCTTGCTCTGGGGGTCAGGCATATGGGTTCTGTAAAGCATCTCGAGACAATTTGACTGTAATTGGCGCTATATAAATAAAATTGAATTGAATTGAATTGAACTGAATTGAACCATTCTTAAACAAAGAATTAATTCTTACACCTGCCCATGAATGGCCTTTGAGTCAATTGTCCAATTACTTTTGGTCCCTTTTAAAATAGGGTGGCATATGTTTAGGAGCTGAAACTCCTAAACCCTTCATCCGATTTGAATGTGGATCCTCTCAAATGAAAGCTAAGAGTCTTCACTTTATGTCCATGTCCATTATATAACTGTAATTGGAATGTTTCATTAAACAGGTAAAAAAGACAAAACTTGTGTCAGTGTCCAAATATATATGGACCTAACTGTACCTCTCTAACCCATCAATCTCTCGTCGTAGTGCCCCCTCAGAGCTCATACCTTCATAGAAATCTAGAGTACACATAGTGTTTCCGATCACCGTCTCAAACTGGTTCAGCTCTTTGCTGCACTGCAGCAGCTCTTCAGCCAGACTACGGTCCAGATCGGTGTTACGAACCACCGTCTTCCCCAGGATCACCTGCTCAAACTTGGGCAGAAAGGTGGCGTCCACAGACTGCTTGGTTACGACCACAGTGCCGGGCTCCAGCCCTGAAAGACAAGAATGGCAGATGAGATGAGCTAATACTTGGATTGAAAGGGCAGCTCCATTTAAAAGGTGTTTTTTCATGTATGCTGAAACATTATACAGGAGTGATTAAAATCCCTCCCAGCAACTGTTCCTCAATGTTGTAAAGCTAATACTGGAGTAATTCAGCCTTGCATGCTCAAACCTGAAACTGATTCTAAAGGATAACGATACAGAAAGTCCCACGCTGCAAGTTGACAGGATTGGTTTCTTCCTCGTGTTTGTTTTGTATTAAACTGTGGAAGTCTGAATTCAAGATGCATTTTATTCCGTATTTATAATACTGTAAAGGTTGTGTTTATCAAAATACATTTCAATAACTGTCTTAAAGAGGGGAAAAAATTTATCCACTTCCATTTTTGTCAATCAGAGAAAGGGTGAGATACAATCAGTAACTATTTGTAGTAAACACCTTGAATTCTCTTTTCTGGTAAACAAGAAAAGGTGTGTTTGAGGACAAAACAAAGATGTCTGTTGTCATCCATTGTGTGACAAGTTGTGGCAGCAGCTGACCACAAAAGGAGTTCAAATGAAGTTCACTAATCTGAATTTAAATAATTCCAGTAACCAAAATGCAGAAAAAGTGTCATCTTTAAAGTGTTAGCAGTATTTTTAGTTTGATATTACAATGTGTGTATATTTAGATGGATTATCAAGAACTTATAGTGGCAGGGAAAAGTAAATGAGTCCCTCAACTTGTAAAGTTTCACAGTTTTGCAGTATTCAGTCTGTGTTGGTTGCTGCTTTCACTAAATCTTCCCACCTGATCCATCACCAGATCTTAAGCACACTTGAATCCACTTCACTCATTAGTCCCTACCGTATTAATACTTAGTCCTTCATTAATGTCACCTGTCAGTCTGAAACTGATTCATTCTGCTTTGTCTGTCCATCCTGGATTTAAATCACACATCACTGACAAAAGCCAGCCTCTTCACAAGAGTCTGATGACTCAGGTGCCGTTGAAACAACAGTCTGTTTGCACAATAAACGGCTGTGACTCATGAGGTGTGATCCAACCCTGTCTGTTCTGAAGAAATGCTGATGAATTTTGTAAAACATCAACCGAACTTTATGGCCACACCTTCCCTTCTGCTCTCTTACACATGTTGCAATTTTGGAACTTCTTTTAAAGGGGTTGATTAAAAAAAAAAAAACAAACATCTGCAGAAATTGATGAAAAATCTCAGGACTGGAAGAGATCCACTTTTATGGTTAGATAAATATAGGTGTGCATATGTGGAAATTAAATGAGATCTATGCATTTTAGTTTGCAAACTATCTGAACAAAATAAGAAAAAGTCTCAGGAAGCAAAAGCTACATTTCTAAGAGGATAGCTGACTGCCGGTCAAAAGTTTTGGGTCACTTAGAAATGTCCTTATTTTTGAAAGAAAAGCATTTTTTTTTCAATGAAGATAACATTAAAGCAATCAGAAATACAGTCTAGACATTGTTTACGTGGTAAATGACTATTCTAGCTGGAAACGACTCATTTTTAATGGAATATCTACATCGGCCAACCATCACTCCTGTGTTCTAATGCTACATTGTGTTAGCTAATGGTGTTGAAAGGCTAATTGATGATTAGAAAACCCTTGTGCAGTTATGTTAGCACATGAATAAAAGTGTGAATAAACATGAAATTGCCTGGGTGACCCCAAACTTTTTAACTGTAGTGTACATTTATAAAGAAAAGCACATGTTGGGCACTGCATACCAACACAAGCATTTTGTGCTATTCATTTAAGCTTATTTATTTATACTTGCAACTTAGATTAAAATCAGATCAAGTTTTATTTTTTTTAGCAATTAATGCTGAAAACCAGGTAATTCCTAAGTGTTCATGACTTGTTTCATGCCACTTAAGGTAACAAAAAACAAGCTTACCTATTCCACCTGATGTCCCAATGCGTATTATTGTAACATCTGTGCAACGTGCATGATGGAGGAGCTTTATCAGCTCATGCAGCATTATAGCAATAGATGGGATGCCCATTCCATGCTGCAAAATCAAGCACACACACAACATTCACATTTTTTTCCAAAAAAGCAACAGGCATGCATAAGTTTGCCTCATGTTGTACCAAAATATATCTAAATTTATTAGATAAAATGATCACATGTTGAGTTTTCTTCTTACGTACACTGACAGAGAGTACTGGTCCAACTTTGTACATGGCATAGCGATCAGTTCCAGCACAGATGTTTGGATAATCTGATTTGGGGTCTTCCATGGCGAGCTCAGCAGCAATGTACTCGATGAAGGATTTCATCCTCCAGGGGCTGCCTCCCACACACACAAACTAAAATAAAACACACAAAAAAGACACATAAGTGTTTTCTGAAGGTAAAGACAATTGTGGCAATTGTATTTTTTCAACAAATCAGTGTAGTAAAATGCATTACTTTGACATCACCGAACATCGCTGGCAGGTCATGGGTTTTAGTTCCCAGACTGAAGTGGTACAGGATGTCGTCTTTCATCGTGTCCAGGTGTGGGTTATGCACAAAGACATGGCTTAAAGAGGAAAAAGAACAGATATTAAATAATGACATTAACTTCTCTTTCACAAACGGCAATTTTCAGTAAAAAAATTATAATTTTTCTAATTTATCCAGCTTACCAGTAAAATATGACTTTTCTTTACAGTTTGGACCATTTAAATTTTTTTTAACAGTTAACATGTAAATTTATATATTTTTTTTCTGTGATTTCAATGATTATTATGTACTATTTAACAAAACAAGAAAAATCTACAGTTTTTGTTTTTTTTATAACGGCAAATATCTGCAAGATATTGATATTTTTACTGATTTCAATACAGTTAAAAAAAAACAGGATTTTACGATCAAACATTAAAAGAACCAAAATTTTATTTCAAATATTGGGAAATATCTGTAGAATAATTAAATTTCTTGCTGATTTACATACAGGAAAAAATAGTGTTATATTGTGTAATATATATATATATATAAATATATATATATATATATATAGTGTAACAGAGTTGCTATGTGTACTTTTACTTTATTATTTAAAAATCTATTATATTGATATAAAAGTATTTACATTTGAACACTTATTAATAAATATTTATACATGCATAACTTTTCTTTCAAATAATGGCAAATATTTGTAAAATGTAGTTATTTTTTCAGATTTAAATAGTGTTAATCTGTCAAATGTTTTTTAAAAAATAGATCATACATGCTGTTGTTTTTCTTTTTTTAAGTGCATGAAGCAAAACAGTCCTACAAAAAACCTTTCCTTCATGAATATAAAGTTTTTATTTTTGTTTCTGTCTATTTCAGGCATCACTCCAGTAATTCAGGAGTCACTGGATATTTATTTAGTTTGAAAAATGCTGATCCGCCCTGGAAAAAGGTCAGTGTCCTGGAATCCTGTCGCACCCAGCGGCTTCCTTCTTTCACTTTAACCGGAAACTAGCTGCAGTAACTCGGCGGACATGAATAAACACAGTGCAGCAGTAACAGATACATGTTTAAATGAGGATATTCTGCTGTGAGGAGCTGCTCACCTGCTGCTCGACGCGCTGCGCTGCTCGTCGCTCGGATCCATCTTCATGAAGACCGAACAGAAGAAGAACCAGCAGCTGCAGGAGACCAACAGAAAGTCAGAGAAACATCACAGGAGACCAGGATTCACCTCGTATGAAAAAGAATTAGAAAAGTCTCACAAGTCAGACATGTTTAAATAAACCACTAATGCGCACACAGCACTTCATCGCTCCCAGAGTAGGAAAAAAAGGAGATATTTAGCTCCAGATTTACCTTAAAGATGAACCAGCAGCTCAGAGGACACAAACCCACACAGCAGCTTTATGTTCACCTGTCAGATGCTCCTCTTTAACAGCTGTTCCGTCCGTTTAGACCAAATTAATTCGCCGTGAACATCTGACACCGTAACGTGCAGATCCGGCCCACTCTGATGTCACGCCGGTTACGTCAAAAGCGTCACGCCGATAGTACTCTGATTACTTTTCTGTCGGTCACGTAGAGGAGACTGAAGCAGCGGACGTGCGAGTATTCAGAGATGTCCAAACAGGAAAACACAGAGCTGTGAAACCAGCTGAGCTGTATTTCCTGAACACTTCATACAGTTAATTACAGTCTGATGATGATGATGATGATGTGTCAACTTCTCTACACTCAGACTGTCCAAATACACAAATATATCTCACTCCACACATCTTAGACATACCTAGATATTTCTATATATTCATCATACCTATATACCTCAATTTATCATACATACCAATTTATCTGTCTATATATTTATCTTATGCATACATATATCTCTATATTTATCATACCTATATTTATTATACATATTCATACATCGCTATATATTTATATTATACATACCTATATTTCTAACTATATATAATTATCTTATACATACATATATCTTTCTCTATATACAGTATGTCTTATATTTGCATCTCTCTCTCTATATATATATATACATACATCTCTCTCTCTATATATATCTCATATATACATCTCTCTATACATCTTATCCACATATAGCTCTCTATATATTTACTACATACATACTGTATATATGCACATAAATATATACATTTGAATTATATATATTTTTTATTATTATATATTTACATAATACTCTAGTCAAATGATGGGACTTTGAAGTTAACTGCAATCATACAATGTGAGAGAAACTGGGTTTAAATGAGCATTTTACCCCTGACAGTTGTGTCCTTTTTTTTGTTGTTGTCCGTTTGCTATTTGTTTAATGGTTTGTCTGAACTATGAGATGCCTGATGCCAAATACTGAAACACAATAGAGGAAAATGTTGTCGCACAGTTCTAGCGCTTAGTTTTATGTCTGTTGTCTTTCTAGGTGTAAATCTGTAGGTGTGTGTCTGCGATAAGTGCTCCACTGGATGATCGCATAAACCTTTTTAGATCTTGAAAAAGATGAAATGGACAGGAAGGCAAAATGGAATACTAAGACTGAAGTCAAGGCTTTCACTGGCAGCCAATGAGTAATTAAATCATAACAGACTACAACTTTTTAGAGTAAATCTAAATGGGAAAATAACGACAAAATGTGATCATGTTTTGTGGTCGTTACAAACTTAAAAGTGCAACCGAAAAGCTGTTAACCACAGCTAGATAACCTCCCAGTTTTACTTGCCACAGGCCCAGAATAAGAGCTATTCAAGCGACTCATGGTGAATAAATCTCTTTTGTGTAACTACAGCAGTCAGATACTCTGCTTCGGTCACGTAGAGGTGAATGAAACCAGCAGACATGCAATTATTCACTGATGTCCACAGAGGGAGGCACATCGTTGTGAAACCAGCTGCATTATAATTCCTGGCAGCTGCATATAATTGTAGTTTGATGATGATGTGCGAACTTCCAAACACTCAAACCTATTGTCAGAGCTCCCTTTCACTCTTTACAGCAGGTTAAACTGGGGCAAGACATCTCTCACTTTAGAACATTGCAACAACATTATATAGTGAATATTATATGAATTATTGAGTGAATATTGTTTATATTATATGTAGACAGCACATACATGAAGTAAACGCATTTACAACTGATTATGTGCAAATTGTTAAAGGTTCTATATTGTAAAAAAACTACCTGAAATTGACAAATAACCTGAAGTTGTTAACATATTACATATTTACATAGTCACCGAGTGAGAAATGAACCATGTTTGTAGTATTTGTGCAGCAAAATAAAGTGCAGTCACACTCTCTATGTACATTTAGGCTCATGATGATTCATATACATGTCAAATTTTCATTCATAGCGTATTTAACCAAAAAATTGATGAAGGACGATAAGAAATTCAGCATGGGTATGAATAATTCAGGGCTTAACCCTAAGTCCAATATTTATTCTACGTTGACTTTTATGTTTTCTCCTCCAACCCCTCAGGGAAAATCTGCTTTTAGGTGCTAAATGCTACATTATCCAGTCACCTGCAAACTTTATCGCCCCTTTGGTGCAGCGTATGTGACTCAGAGGGGTTAAATGAGTTTTCTCACTTCAAACAGTTGCTGGCTGAGGCTGGATGAAGTGATAAAAATGGAGCTGTGTGCCAGAAAATGGCAGAAAAATGCAAAAATACTTCACAGAACTCACCGTTGAGTGATGGTTTTCAGTGCATTTGTCACTACAAGAATGCTTTAATTTTAATTTACTGCAGGTTTAGTTGAGATATTCAGGAAGACATGCTAAATCCCAACGCTCCTGTAGCTCCACCTAACACGATTTTCACTGTTGTTGAGTGAGAACAAATCTGCACAAGCCTCGATCCCTCCCAAATCCCACCGCTGACTCTTTAAATGAAACATCGGCACCAGAGTTGAAAAGCATCCATTAATATTTTTTCATACAAGAGAAATATTTCACTGTTAACAAAATTACCAAGCAGAAATGCAATACTCTCACAGCAACGGTCGTCAGGCAAATGTATGCAAATTTAAAAAAAGTTAAATTGAGAAAGAAAAGCAAAAAAAGAAAAAGAAAACACAAACACTCTCAGCAGTACACAATAAGATCTGTGCAAATTTCTTTAAGGGAAGTCAAGTCTTTCTGCCACCCTAGAAACAAAAAAGAAGTCGACAAATTATTCCTTATACTGTTTATGTTCATTTTATCAAATCAACACAAAAATAAAATCCAAACATCTGCACTTTGCTTTAAGCACCTACAACTTTTGCAAGTAAAAAGCCTTTAAAGAGTAGTTTGCATGTCATTTACATCATAATCTAGATTATCTAATGTGCTAAAGTTTCAAAAGAAGAGGAGAAAGAAATATTATGTACTAGTACATAATAAGTCAAATGCAAAGTGCCAAAAAGCAAGCACAGTTTTCTGTGCATTCTGACCCGCAATCCTCTAAGAAGCAGAAGATACGACAGGTAACTTAACACTGCAGACTGTGACGGATATATAAGCAAGACGGTCAAAGTTTAACGTGCAATATTATGACAAAACAGCAATTCCCAACTGTATGCAAACTGCATGAGACACAACATACTTTGAGTGCGGTTATAGTATGTATGGCAAGTAAGAAGATAAAATATGTGACTTAGGATGAGCATTTCAAACATTACATGGCGTGTTGACAGATTTTTAAATGAATTTGATATAAATGTCAACACAAACTATAATTCAGCTATAGGATTTCCTTTACAGCTAAAAAAAACCCAAAACTTTGAAGCGTACACTACCTCTTTAAGCTCACACTTCATCTTTTTCACCATTCCACCTCATTTGAGGAAGCCTCAGGTTCCCAGGATCTCTCTGGTATGAGAAAACATTCCCAGCACAGTTGTTAGTAATTTGATCTTTTAACTCACATTTCACAATAAAATTTAATACAAACACACAACTTACTGCCTTGGTTAGGACTATCGGATGCTCTGGCAAGAATTCTGGCTTCTTCTTAGCCTCAGGACAACTGGCCAGAGCGATTAAAAAATCCCTTGTGTAAGATATCCTAGCTACAAATTAAAGCAACAGCATAGAAGTTAAAATCAGGCAAATTCACCCACCACTAATGTCATAGTTGTCCTTATTGTAAGCATAACAATAAGAGTTTCTGGGTGATCTGAAACACACATGTCAATAAAGAACATTTTGTGTTTTACCTTTTTTCTGTTTGTGGAGGTTGACGATCTTGTAAAACTGCTCAATGCCAATGTTGGTCTATCAAGCGCAAAATATAAGACGAAAAGCTTGAGAAAAACTCAATATGCAAAATACTCAATTATGCAACCATTTTAATAATTCATAGAGTTCTTAAAGTAATTTATGAAGCTGGTAGTTTTCTATCATTACAAATTTAACATTATTTGTAGGCAATCTGAAGCCTTCTCCTTGGTATCAGGGAAATGTTTAAAAAACCATTGTTGCTAGAATAATCACTAACAATTGTAAGCTTGTTAATAAATTGTCTTCTTACCTCTTGATTCATCAGGTTCTGTGCACATGCAGCAGCGTTTATTTGGGACTCTAAAAGAGGCGATAGGATTGTCATATGAACACAACATTAAATATGAATATAATACATTCCCGACTGATAATTTGATCCAGTGTGACTGACCAGCTAGAGCCGAGTAGTCACCCATCTCAGCATGGATGCAGCGGCGCAGAGGTCTCGCCGGCTCCAGGTGCTTTTGGAGGACTCTTCTTCTTGACACCTCCATCCTGGAATTAGTGAGGTTCAAATGTGTTTAAAGCTACTGTGTTCTACAAGGCTTGCTTGTTATATATAGATATACTGAGCAGTGTTTCCATTAATAGAAGCAGACATTAGCTAATAATCTTTCAATATACCCATGCCAGATTTGGACTTTTTATGCTTTTTTTTATTTGACCAATAGGTTTCTGTTGGCTGGAAATGGCATAAAAATGTGGGAAAAAAAGATGGTGAGAGATTGTGTCTGATATGTAGATGAACGGTAAAGTTCACTATTTGAATTGTTACTAAAAGTGTCATGTGCAAAAGTGTTCATCCATCTTGAAATTGTCACAAATATCTGAGAAAATGCAGCCGCTATACTGTTCTAACAGCTGATGCAGTAGTTCTCTAATCCACTATGAGTCAATTACAATTCATAGTTGAAACCAAAGAGCTCAGTAAGCTCGTTATAAGTCTGTATCACTAAGAAACAAGTGTCTGTTGTGGTCGCTCACAATAAGTTTAAAGGCTATAAAGTCATGTGAAAGTGTCAGAAGCTGCAGTGAGAGCAAAATGAAAAAGTACAAGGAGTTCAACACTGTGAAAAATCTTACAGGGGCCTCAACAAGGATAGAAGGATTAGCACCAAGAATATCCTGATAAATGTGAGCAGTTCTGCTAGCATTACAATAAGGCTAATCTTCACTGATGCAGACCAATAGGGACTCCGCATGCAAGTTTGTCAAAAACACAGCATAAGGAGAAAAAAAGGAGTGGTCCAAAATCTCATCTGAAGCCCATTAGTTTAGACATGAAGTGCTTGATTCATGTGGTGGCCAACAAGAGTCATGATGCATATCTGAGAAAGGATATGAATGATTCTGAGCATGGCATTTTTTGCAAAACATACAAAAACATAAAAAAGCTGGAGATCGCCACAAAGATCAGTGAAACAAAATTCCAGTGGAGACATGCAGAAAAACTATTGATTGAGGTGGTAAAAAATAAAGGCTTTGATACTGATTATTTAGCTGATTAATATTGCACATGGCACTTTTAGTAAAAATGTACAGTTTAAATATATTAAACTGTACAGACTAGTTTAAATATATTTAACATCTCTACCACAATGTTTTACTGTTTTTTTGCCACTTGTTTGAGTCATTTCCAACTAGGAAAAATGTGATGGTCAAATACAAAATCATTATAAATCAAAATTTGTGATGGGTGTAAATAATTAAAGGCTTAACTGTATTGCTTTAATAATGTAATTAAGCTTGGTGAGCCACAACTAAGGCCACAGATGAGAAATACTTAGAACCTTTATTCAATAGAATATAGGGAATATATATGGATTATTTTTAAATGTGTGGCTTCAACTGATTTTCCCAATTCTGAACAGACAGATAATGAATTTAACATTAGATAAATTATAAGTATGTTAGATAAACTAACTCGTAATTCAAGTAGAGTCCCGTAGAAAACATAAAAACAACAAAAAAAACTGCTAGTGACTTGTGATGTACCAGGCTGGAGGTAGCACAGCAGCTAGCTAACTGCGGATGCTACAGGTTACACAAACTTAACTTTAGCTTGACTATAAGATAATCTCCCCTAAATCAATAATCCGTGAACACAACTAGTTTAAAAAAACGCCCGTAGTTCAATTGCGAAGTAAATAAGTAACTTTGGTAAACAGGTGTCTCCCTCCTGCTGCTCATCACACAGCGTTTAATGGCAGGAATCTGTGGACGGCAGGATAACGGCAAACGGCTAACGGCGGCACTAGCGGTTCAGTTTAACGTTTAGGAATCACTGTTAGGTAGTCAACCCCTAAAACCTTTAAAAACGAGTCGATGAACTAATTTAAAGCGATGGAAAAGTCAACTAGAATATGATGCAGGAGTTTAAACTGAGCTAAACTATCATTTCAGCTTGCAACGCTGCAATAACAACTCATACAAGTAAAGCTACTGGCTCTAAACGCTTGTTTTACATTATAAAGAAGAGATTTCATCAATATTTACCTGTTTATTGTACTGAATTCCTCTCAGCGTGGTTTTCTGCCTGCTCACCTCAGCGGTGTCAAGCTGGTCCAGCCATAAACTGTTTCCTGTTTTCAAAATAAAAGCTAGAACTAGAACATCCGGTAACTCCTAGCCAAATTTTGACTTGCAGTGAATTTTTATTTGCCCAGTGTCAGCTGGCTGAAAATGAAATAAACAAGTGACAAAAGATGGTAAGACTATTTGCAACTGTTCTTTTCAACATTTTTATGAAAAATGCAATGTCCAAATTTATTCATATCCCATGAAATTTCACTAATATTTGAGACAATGCAGCTTATTGCAAGTAGTCCTTGTAATTTCAACCATGCTCTACATTATTCTAATACACTATAAACTGAGAACAGCTCATGCAGTAGTCCTCTAGGCAGTATTTAGTTAAGCTGCAATTCATGGCTAAAGCCAAAGTGCTCAGTGAGGCGCTGTGTGTGCTCACGGGACAGGAAAACACTATGAAGGCATATTCAAATGTTTTCAAGGTCCAGTGGCCACAATGCAAAGTATCATGGAAAAGTACAAGGAGTTTCACACTGACACATCTGAGGGCTGCTACGAAGACAAAAGAGAACCCTGCACTGAGAAGAATTGCATGAATAATGTAATATGAATAGTTTTGGACATGGCATTTTCAGTAGAAATGTAAGAGAAAATAAATAAACCTTCATACCATACCATCATACCATCATTTGCCACTTGTTTTTGCCATTTCCAGCCAGAAGACACCTTTTAGTTGAAAAAAAAAATCCACAATAAATCAAAATCTGGCATAGGCATCAATAATTTTGGGCTTCATTTTCTTTTTGATATTGCAAATTATTTATGTCCTACAAACAAATTGGACATTCAACTTTTTAAAAAAAATTGAAAGGAGTCCATTAATCATCTTTCCATTGTAGATACTGGCTCACTTTTTCCCCATTTCATAAAAAACTGCCTTATGTATTATTTCCAGTTACTTTTCACTTATCTGTTTGCCATCAATATTTATCTTAATTAGAACAAAAACAGGTTTTAACCCATACATTTGATTTTCTCCATTTATAACATTCATGTCCCATTTGTCATCAGAGGAAAAAAAAAAACACTAAAATTCCCCACATTCAAGCTTTTTAAAAACAATATAACTAGTAATAAATAGCTTTTCCATAGTCAGAGGCTGATAAAACAGACCATATTCTGCTATATTAGATCATACATTACATGACTTTCTTTCAAGCTCTACTACGATGAGGCATTATTTTGTGTCTCTGTGCAGTTTTCAGTGTAACCATGTTTCTTACCAGTCATCCAACAGGATGTCCAAATCTGCAGCTGGCACTGAACCATCTTTATGTCAGAGAGAAGTGACCTCAATATCTGAAATAAACAGATTCTCAGTGATCTTATTGTATATCCTTCTCTACAATCGATTTTTATAAAAGGCAAACACTGTATATAACAGCACAATATACAATAATAGAAACAATTATTCATTCTTTAATCTACTCAGTAACAGTTATCAACCTGTATACATGAGCTTCATGTCAGAACGCAATTATTTTTGCCCTGAAGTGACAACTGAGTGAAGAAAGACGATAATTTAAGTCGAATCCCAGTGTTTTTATTACAAACAGACATGTTATGGAACAAATAAAAGAAATTCGCTGCAGTGTTTCTCAGTTACGAGCTGAATTCAACAGAATTATGTAAGTCCGTAAACCAAACTTCAAGTATTCCAAACAGAACCCAGATTTAGTCAACACGTGGCCTAATCACAATGAAAAAAATGCAATAAAAAAATATAAATTCACTTTACTCACAAAGCCATGCTAATTTAATTAAAACAAAAAAAAAGAAGCACGTAAAGGCAGTTGTGTCTCATTCATCATCTTTGTCTCAATGAACATCTTGTATTTGTCCACAGCACACTCTCAGGACACATCAGGTGTCATGAAACGCGAAGTCACTTTCACACAAGCAGTAGTTTTATTTTTCTAGGACCTATTGGTCTTCCACTTAGCTCCCTGATTGCCGTTAATGCCTCCTGACGGGACTCGAACACCAACGTGGCCTGGCCTTTTGGTTTCCCACTCGGCTCATACTGCAGTGACACGGATCCAGGTATGATGCGGTATCCGTAACAAAAATCATAGATCTCCTCGCTTCTGATTTGGAATGGCAGGTTGGCTAACTGTACACATGTGGGACCATCAAAACGCTGCACTGGGGGGCCATAGTGGCCATGATCTCCATTACCCCTGTCATGTGGAGAATAAGGGTCGACTGCATGAGGTTCATAATCAAAGCCTCCATGGAAAGGACCTGGTGCATCAGCCACTGGCATATTATGATCAGGAGGAATCCTAAAGTCGGAGTACAAAGCATCATCAGGGGGGAAGGATGCCTCACTCCTCCCCAAGTACCGCTCCTCTCTCGGCGGTGGCTCCTGCACCACCGGCGGCTCGGCGCTCAACTGCTGCATCTGAGAACGTGAAATGCACTTCAGTACAACTTCTGACCCCAGAAACCGCCGTCCACTGAGAGAGACTGCCCTCGCAGCCTCTGCCTCGGACCCAAGAAGAACCAAAGCCTTTCCAACCCCGGCGCCTTTGTGGTCGTGCAGCACACACACCTGTGTGACGTTAAACCCATGGAAGAAATCCATGATCTCAACTTTTCGCACATCGAATGGCAGGTTCTGCATGAATATGCAGGTTTTCTCAGAGTCATAAGGAGTGCTGGGGTGATGGGGAGGTCTCTCCTGAAACCTCTCTGAGTTTCCAGGGGGTTGGACAGCCATACTCTGAGACTCCAGGATGGTGATCATGTTCTCTCTTGATATTGGACGAGTGTAAACCAATCGACCTAAAAACTGTCTTTCCTCACAACTTAAAGCCTCGCAATAGTCACGCTGATTCTTGAACAGTACAAACGCAGATCTGCTTCTTCTCCCTTCGCTGTCACTTAAGTGCAGGATCTGGTCGTCCTCTAGCTTTGCATTATGAAAGAGCTGCTTTATGTCTTCTTTTTCCACTGCAAAGGACAGGTTCTCCAACATGACACAGTACTCGTCTGAGGGAGCGACATGCCTCTTGGCCAAAGGTGATCGTGACCTTACACGATGTGGTGGATTCCTCTGATTGCGCAGAGGTGATCTCCCCCTTTCAAAGTTGTTGTTCCTGTTGACAGCCATCGGCGGTCTACCAGTAGCTCGACACCAATCATTGATCGTTGTCGTGGAGACCTCAATATACCTCGATCCAATGTAATTCCTATCCCTCTGCAAGCCTTCTGCTGCATCCTCTCTTGTTGCGAATTTGATGAGACCGGTCCCATTGTTCGAGCCATCTCGCTTTTTAAGTAAGACAATTTCGACAACACATAAACCACCAAAAAAGTCACAGACCTCCTTTTCGGTCACAGTGAAAGGCAGTCCTTTTAGAAACAAGCACGTGAAGTCGTCGTCGTTTGAAGCCCTCTGGTGTTGGGGTGGAGGAGTAAACCTCGATCTGCTACCCGATCTCCTGCCTACCTCGGGGTCGGCAGATCTCCGAGCAATTCTCGTGTTCTCTTCAAGTCTCCTCTTTTGTTCCTGCTCTGCAATTCTGGTGCTTCTTTCAAGCATGGCCTGCATCTCTGTTTTACTGCTCAGTAGTAACGTGACTGGTGCACCTTTAATGACGCCCCCCGACCGTGTCATGGCTCTTCTTGCATCCTCGTCTGAGGCAAAGAGAATGAATGCTTCCTCTCGCTCCCCACCAATTATATGCACCCCTCCATCTGGAATTTTGAGGCCAGTGAAGAACCTGCGAATATCCTCAGTACCCGCTGTGACTCTCAGGCCCTGTAAACGGATGACGACCACCATGATGAATCAAAAACAACAGCACCTGCAGACAGAAGGGTATAGAATAATATTATTTCCAACAGAGCATCTCTAGCTCGGTCATTTCCCAACATTCCAATAAGAAACCTGAATAGGAATGCAAAGTGAAGGGCGTCAGATACAATAAACACCACTCCAATCAATGCCCATAACAGCCACCTTCAAAACACACAAGAGTGCAAAGTAAAATTTGGTGACATGTCAACACACATCAACTTGAGGCATCTGTCCTTCATGTTGAAATGACAGCTAAAGTAAAAATCTTAACTACTAATCAAGACCCACTTTAAGACCAAACTTTTACTTCGCTATTTACTAAAATGTGTGAATATCTCCTCAAGTTCCACTAGTTGCCTGTTCTTTGTGCTGAAAAAAAAAAAGTCCAGTGTTTGTGCAGAGCTCTGACTCTGTAAATGAGAAGCTTGGAATGATCTGCACACCACAATCCCTGCATGTCCCAAGCATGCTTGCACTCATGCAAGTTTATGCTCTGTACAGCTTAGGAGGAACTGAAGGAGGACAGGAAATATGTCAAATTACATCTAAATATAAACAACCTTTCTCCAGAATCACAGACTCCACCTTTAAATCAAGCTCCACACAAGACTCTCCACTAATTTTGAAAATCCATTGGCACATGTACCAGTACATTAAAAAGCACAGTCCACACTGGCTTTAAAAGGACAACATAGCAAGTTCTGAGCATGATTTCGACTGAAAGATGACAAAATGTCACTTCTGAGGGCAATTTTTTTTTTTAATCCACAAAAGACTCACTATCCAGCGACTGTACATCACAATGGTAGGTCAAAAATCCACTTTAATGTTTTCCACCAAATATTTAAACCAATTTAACCAACAAAGTGATCAACTGGAGGGACCCTCAGAGTTGTACAGTCTTGGCGATCCATCACAAATACAGTTTGTATATGCAGACTTGGAAAAAAAGCGTTTCTTCATCTGATACACAGTTGCTACACAGCATAAAACTGTATCTACATGACATTTATATTTGCTTTTTTACCACCAGCTCTGATCCCAACACAGCAATTCCAAATCTGTCACTCAGCAACCACAAGCTGAAAAGCACCAAGCTATACACTAATCTCTAAACAAGAATCACAAGGGTATCACAGTCTGTTCATTAGCAACGCCAGTGGTTTTACATGTTTAGGATAAATAATTGGTATATATGATAAATAACTGGTACTAAAATCCCAAAATATGAAACTAATTTTAGCTCTAGCAATATTTATAACAGTTTTGCTTCACTCAATGAAAGAGTCAGATGCTTCACCCACCACAGAACAAACCAGCATTCATAACCAAATCTTATTATGACTTGGCTTTTCTTGTATGCTTGAACTAACTTCCCAGTGAACATTTATGTTTCCTCTAACTGGACAGACTCCTCCATAGTCTGTCCATAAGGCACACCACATTTCTGATGGGAAACAAAAACCCCACAGCAACCAGGATGTTGTCTCTCCTACAGGTTCCTCCACTCCACCGCAGCTTTGTTCTAACTCCTCCCGTCACGGTTCCAAGATATTCCTTTCATGGCAGCAGTAACACATGATTTTGGATTACAGAGTTTGTAAATCTACACCCAACTGCAGTTTGATCTTCCACAGACTGGTGCTCTGCTCCATCTGATAGCAAGAGTCCCTTTTCTCCTGACTTTTAACTGTCCTCCGGCCACAGCATCCTTTCCTACTTGGTGCACCTTGGTAGAAATTGAAACACTTGCCATCTGTTAAATACAACTGTGTTCTCATCAGAGCTCCTTGTACGTTCTTATACAGACACTTCAACCACAATAACAGTTCAACAAAATCTTCCAGTTTCACTTAAATGTATCAGACGCAAACCGTCATGAAAGCGCATAACAGTTATGCAAAGTTTAGTTGCATTAGCAAACCCTGAGTGCGCTCCCTCCCTGGCACATAAACAGCCTGTCATATCCCTGGATGATGGACCCGCTTCGCCCCCCATGGCTCTAAACGTGGATTCCAAGCAGGTCTTCCAAGGTTCACTAGTCCGTGGTTGCCCAAGCCTTTCATCACCTCTATCCACACCTCCACCTCGGCTTTAGACTTGCAGTTGTCTTTACCATGAGTCCTCCACCTAAGCAACACACTCCCGACAGCGTGCTCTAAGGCCAAACAAACTTGACGACAGGATGCGCAGTTCTTCTCCGGTGTTACCTCGTCCAGGCCAACCACTAGGAATCTTAACCTTTGTGCAGTGCAGCAGGTTCACTCCGGTCACCCTCCTTGCATTTTTTTTTTTTTTTTTTTGTTAAAGTGCATCTTGCTTTATGCTTTATGTGTGTTGTAATTGCTTTGTTAATAATACAATTATGATCTGTGTGTCTTGATGAATAGACGACAAGCGGTTACATTTTTCTCCTATTTTTTTTCCCCCAATTTCTTTATTTAAAGTGTAAAATATGATAATTTCATCCATTCCAGCTGTAGGTGAAGCGTTACCATCAACAAGTTGACTGCAGAGATAGCAGTCAAAGAGTATGCTGTGCTAGTGCCAAATACCCACTGAAACACTACATGGATACCAATTTTAGTAAGACATAGTCCAAAGCCCTTTTCTTTCTCTCAGCTGGGTGCATGAGAAGCCTGCATTCCTGTAAACAGGCAGTGATAAAGACACCAAATAAGGAGAAAGAATCACCACTATGATACTGGTCTTAATAGCATTCCTGGTCTGCAACATCACATGCCCTACGCAATACTATGGATGACTGAAAAGTGATGTTGTACCATAACTCCCAACATGAGATGGCACCAACTAACAACACCTCCTGCATTATAAACACTGTACGACCTTTAATCACCACACTTAAGTAGCATCGCCACCAACTGTCAAACTTTAGCCACCTGCAAGCCACTTATCACAACAAAACCACTCAACAAGAAAACGGAGTGGCAGGCATCATGCACATATTGATCACCTGTCAAAAACAGACTGCAGGTTTCCTGGTAAAGTTGCATCACCTCGTTTATATACACATCTACTGCTACTTTAAGTGCATAAAGCAGTCATAATGTGCACATACACATTAATGTCTGTGGTAATGGCAAAAATTTATCTTTGTGAACCTTGTAAATGAATAACTGTGACCAAAATAATGCTCGTTGTTTATTCTGTGATCAGAGTTGACATATAGAATAATTAGGCAATGCTATAGTATTGTTCCTGATGCTTAGCCTATATGTGTTTAATATATAATAAACCTCATTTATATTGTATGTAAAATGCTTTATAGATAGATTTCACTGTCATAAAGTAAAAATATTACCTCATTTGCAACTGTAGTCTTTAAAAAAGTCACCCACATTAATTAAATAAAGCAATTTCCACGCATGAATAAGACTTCAGTCGCCATGCAGCAATCCTTTTGAGACAAATAAAATGGCATTTCAGGGTTTGAAATCATCTTTTAAAGTCATTTCAACCAACGAAAAAACAAACAAACAACTGTATCGGTATAATGTACAGCACAGAGTAGGTAAAGTAACGCAGATACATGTAAATAATTACTTCCAATGAGTTTTTGACAGATGATCACTTTTTTACACATCTGTCAGCAAATCAGTTGCATAGCATACAAACAAAGCTTCCACACTCACCATCCACGTAGGCAAATCAACCACAACGACAAATGTGCCACCCAAAGCGGAGCAAAGCAAAAGCATAATGGAAAACCAGGTACACAGCAGCCGCGTCCCCATTATCACACCTGCAAGTCATTGCCAATCACATCATTAAATTGCCTTAATTGACCATAAATACACAACTTGAAATTCCCGCTGTGTGCAATTTAACTCAGCTAGTTTTACAAACACCTTTGTCGTCCAAATCAAGCTCAGCCAAACGTCGAGTTAAGCTAACATTAGCTTCGTAGCCAGCAAGCTAGGCCTGTAGCATTAGCTCATTCGGCGGACAACACTGACCGACAAAGAATACCGACGCATTCTTTGTAATTAACGCCACATCACTGCTCCTCACCAACGACAAAACTTACACAAAAGGCAAGCAAAGACTCTCGAGCAACACTGAGATTGGAAGATAAATTCTCCGAACAGCTAAATTCAACTTCCTTCCTGCCGCACTCGTCTCGTCTGTCGAAAAAAAAAAAAAAGGTTTTTCTTCTTCTGCTGATGACATTTGCGGCAGATCAGACGCAGCCGAGACGTGCTGCTGCCCCCACAGGCCATGTCTGGAATTACATCGACAAAAGGTAAATCCTTATTCCATAGTAGAGAAACTAAAATACACATCCTGAGTTTAATGAATGATTTGTGACTCCAATTTCTGACAGTTCTTTGTCAGTCATTGTCAGCCCATGATTTAGTGCTCAGTGATCCAGTCTCAGCTTAGTTATGATCATATTGTCCCTCCTTTCTATTCTTGTATTTGACATGTGTTTCAAGCTCTGTTTTTCAGCTCTTTACTGGACTAACGTTGTCCACCCAAGTGCTCACATGATTGCCACGAAATCTACATTTAAGACTGATACATGACATCTACCCATTTTTTGTTTAAGGTGGCTACTATTTTTTTTATTCAATTTTGTATTTATGTATATCTTAGTTTATTTTTGACATTTTTTACTGTATGATTTACAAAGGCTTATCTTATCTTATCTTATCTTAAACATCACAGGATCACATGCATCCTCATTCTTAATTTGCTGTAGTATGGAAAGGTCTACCTCAGGTTCTGGCAGGAGTCATGGTAGAACAGGTGGCCAGCACACTGCCATTTTCTCTCACTTCCTGTACTCTCTCTGTCATGGAATTTACTCGGCTCCCCCTACTCATTGCTCCACACCTTCTCTGATGTTCCCAGTGCTCCCCCATCAAACACTTAGCAGGTATTGAGGCCTTATGGAGACAATAGGTTTATTGTTGGCTGGCAAACAATGGATTGGTATATTAGTGCCACCAACTGGAGAATGGATCAAAAATGTCTAGAATTTACTATATTCATTCACAAAAGGAATAAAAAGGAGAGAAGAAAAGTAAAAGCAACACTTTCCACCCCTACAAACCTTACATAATAAATTAAGCACTCAATAAAAAAGGACAGCTGAGCTGACAAAAAAGCTGTCACAAATAAATGCAGTGAGGAAACACCAGAGGCAGGATTAGTCACAATTCAGAAAAGCAAAAGAAGAAAAAAGTGAGATAATAAAAGAAAGAATAAATAGAAAAATAATGACATTAAATCTGTTTAAAATTAGTAATAATGCCACATTTATTAAGTCTTCTTCCACCAAGGTTTTAAAGTGTCTTGTGCTGGCCAATCTTGACGCGATGATGTAAATTAACCTAGTAATAGCTGTAATTTTTCTCAGTTTTAGTGACATATTCCACATTTTCCATCTGTAATGTGGCTATAGGGGTTGTTTTAATGCACCTGTCCATAATCTCAAAGCCTAGTGTTGAAAAAAATCTAACTTTCTAAGAGAAGTGTCTGCTGCTGATCTATAAACCCCACAAATATAATCTTATATTAACCTAATTAATCCACTGCATATAGTCCTCAAAGCAGTTCTGTCTGCCCCTCTAAACACCTCATTACATTAAGTACTAGCTTATATTTCGCAATATATTCAGCCCAAGTAATTCTTTTCTGGAAGCATAATCCTGCAACTTAATATTTCATTTTTTTTCTGTTCTTAATTATGCAGCTTTAGTTTTGCCTCACTCCCAATTATATCCCATATAAAGAACATTGTCTTTGTCTTATCAAGCAGAAATTTAAAACCCAGTTTCTATGATCATTTATCTACCTTAAATAAATCATGTATCATTATGGAGATTAATAAAGGGCTTATTATGCTTCCTAATCAACAACATATGTTATTGAACAGTCACTTTATATTCTAGTTTTTCTCAGTTTTTCAAGTTAAAAGTCCTTGATCCTCGATCCAGCTACATATCTGACCTTTGAACCTAATTTTCAAAGATGAATTATTAATTCTTCTCTTCACATCATATCTTGTTCCTTTGATATATCTAAAAAGACACTGTCTTTGTTGATTTGCCCTTTCCTTATTTCATGTTCTAAACATAAAGCTGGATCTATGATACTTCTTCCTCCCCTAAAGCCACTCTGGCTTAGACATGTATCCTCTATTTTCTGTATGTTAAACCTTTCATCTATCATTTTCTCCATCGCTTTGAAAATTTATTGGAGGTTAAAGTAATTGGTCTGCAATTCTTGTGTTTGGTTTGTCCAATCTTTTCCTGGTTTGTGGAATTGAACAGCCTCCCTCTTTCCTGCCCTCCCAAACTTTATTATATAGTTATAGTAAAATATTTTTGCATGTTCTATTGGGATGATTTACCATTATATAACAAATCTAGTCCTTTTGTGGTGCTCAGGTGCTCAGTTATGTATTTATGAGAGCCTTGTTTATTAGGTCATGTTATAAGTCTTCCTCATGTTTTAGTAGCATTTCATTGTCAGTTAAAGTAGTTCCCGTTCCTTTTTTTCTTTTTTACTATCCTCAGTAATATCAGGATTAGCTTTATTGGCCAAATGTGTGTAAACGTACAACAAATACCAAAGAAACTCGTGCATTTCAACAAAAATGACAGGGTAAAGAAAGCAAAATGGGTGTTTCACTATTGTGTACAGCTGTAGAACCATATGTAAATTGTGTAGATTCAGATTCAACAGGAATACATGCAATTATTAACAATAATTACAGGATTACTGGCTCTTAAATATGTTATGTAGGTGGATGATGGCGCAGTGGAGCAGAGAACAGCATTAACAAAAGCAGCACCTGTCATTCTAAACTGGTTTAACTGTTCATCAGAATGATTGCCTGAGGGAAGAAACTTTTTGTGACTGGTTGTTTAGGCGCTCAGTGCTTTGTAGCGGCTATCAGAGGGGAGGATTGGGAACAGGTGGTGTCCAGAGCATAAAGTGGTTGTTTCCTAAGTCTGCATGTGTATAAATCCTGCATGGTGAGCAGGATTTTCTCTGCAATTCTCAGTTGCTGTCTTATTTGGTTTCATGACCTTTCACATATGTTAGTGTCAGCATCTCTGCTTTCACCCTCACCTAAAACAGCACATTCTCACTTAATCCCATTCATTCCTAAGTGCTTCAGCAGAGCGGCAGTAAGCATCCTTATTTAGTGCTTGAGGGCGTTCCACCTCTCATCCAGGAGGCTTCCTCAGCTCAGAACTCCCGGATGACAACCAAAAAGAGGATTAGCATGACCAGGATGACTGAGAATCTAATGATCTGCACGGACAACAATTCCATTCATTATTTTATTCCTCCTCCTCCTCCTCCTCCTCCTCCTCCTCCTCCTCCTCCTCCTCCTCCTCCTCCTCCTCCTCCTCCTCCTCCTCCTCCTCCTCCTCCTCCTCCTCCTTGTTCTTCTTCAGAGGTGGCTGCAAACCAACGTCTAATGTGCATACTGCCATCTACTGAGCAAGCATGTATGACACCATAACCTTATGAAGAGGTTATTGAAGCTATTTTATCAAGTTAAATGAATAAATCCACTCATACCTGCACTTGTTTACCACCTATTTCAGAGCCATGCTGTGTTTAAATACACGCGTTCTTATTTCAGTGGCCACAAGTGGTTTAGTTTCGCTTTTGTACTCAAATGAGTTTAAACGTACCGACAAGGCAGTGCAACTTTTAGATTGCGGCTCATTTTAAGTCCTAACTTTCCTGGATGTCTGGGACCCGCAGTGCGCTCCAGGGTTCCAGGGTTCGCGCCAGCTGTGTTCCCACATCATGTGATGTTGAGTCCAGCAGCCACAGCCGGAGAGACTCTGTGAGGATCCGTGTGTGGAACAAAAAGGTATCCAAAAGACATGCACGAAATCCTTCACAGCGCATCACACTCCGATTTACAGGTTTGCAAAAGTAGGACGCTTTCCGGGGCTTTGGTTGTTGTGATTTTTCGCTTTCGATGCCTTCTCCAACTCTCGGCTAACTATGTGAGCTAGCTCGATCGTACCAACACTCACCCATGCTGGAGCTGGGGCGCAGCAGCGGAGCCTCTGAGACGACGATCATTTCCGACAGCTCCGTATGGATTTGACGTCGGCATACATCGCCGCTTGATGTTTCACAAAGCCCCGGTTGCTGGCGATTTCGAAGATGGGGGATCCATGTGACCTTAAACACCTCGTAAAGTGAGTATCTCGCACGGCAGCGATGTTTACGGAGGGTTAATTCTGGTGAAACCATCTTACTACAAAACAAAACATCATTAGCTAGCATGCTAGTAAAGCCGGGTGCACAGACCCCAGGGTCCATTGTATCTGAAAATGGGTACGTACACCAAACCGCCCCTAGTTTTTCATACAATTGGGAAATTATCGAGCCACAAATGTCGAGAAAATCTTAATTTCCGCGACTTAACACTCAAGTAAGACAAGTTTATAGCAGCCACGTTAGCATAGTGGCTGCTAGTCACAGTCAGCTAACATAGCTAGCCGCTAATGCTAATTCTTCGGCTCTTCGGTTACAGAAGCGATTGTTTACCTATGCAGTGGGACCGAAAAACACCTTAAACGCCACACTTATCACACTTTCAGTTCTAATTGTTGTTTTATCAACATTCGCACAACGTATTATAATATATACAGAGCACAACACCAGCTTTCTTTAAAGAGGGCCCACGAAAGCTCTCTGTGCTAGCTTACCGAAGTTAGCTTAGCTGCTTTAGTTATTTTAAATAAACTACCATCACAGTGGGATACCTCGTCGTGTTTTCTGCCTGCTCACTACGAACAAGCCTGCTCTAGCGTGGCTAGTTTGAAAATCTCGATGAAATATTCATCTTTGTTTTGCAACACATCTTCTGCTCGTTTTCACAGGGGGTAGATTCATCCTTTTAAAGGCCATGTTTTTGGCCGCATCCATTCCTCCCCGCACAGGCCATGCTTTAGTTAGTTTCCCCATTTTTGCTTCAAGACAGTCACCGTGTGTTCTCATTGAAGTGTTTCCCATAAATGCTACAAGCAACCTTTTGTTTTCTGCAGACAATTCGCTTGCCTTTGACATAAGTGCATAATAATGAGATGCATGTTCCCTTGTCGCTCTGCATCCATCCGTGTTTTTCATCTATCTTCGACCATGATACTATTTATAAATCATGCGTGAATGTATCCTTTTATCTGTTTATTGTCAGCTAAAGCGGTAGCAGTAGAGACTAACAGCCTTCTGAGTCGAATAAAAGGAGGAAATGTTTGTCCTATGGCAGATAAACACATTAAGACATGCTGCCACATTGCAATGATAGATAACAGGAAAGTCAGGAAGGGATGCTTGCAGAAGTAGTTACAGTTCAACGGCTCAATGCATGTGGTACTCTCTGAAATTTAGTGTTTTGCACAATACAAAGAAGCTGTTCAACACTGTGTTTATTGTGTGACACAATCAGATCAATTTCTACATTTTTACAATCTTTTGCTCTGGTGTTAATGATTTAAAAAGTGTAAAAGTTCCTGATAGATTGGCTTTAAGCTGTTATGGATAAAGAGACTCAGTTCATTGCAACCTTATCTTTCTTTTTGTCAGGTGTGGCGTCACTTTGGAGGGCTCATTTCTCTGATTTGGATTATTCTTGGCCAGCAGCCTCTTCAGGCCTACTAATCCTAGAGGTGTTTCTCAATGGACACTCTGCTCAAGTCAGAGATCAGGTATTAGACAGCACAAATTATAGCATGGTAACCAAGTTGTAATATGTGTCGGATATAGTCTGTGCAGACTATTTCTGATGCTCTTTCTTTGCCTTTTAAACATGTTGACTTCAAGGTCATACT
Source organism: Amphiprion ocellaris (assembly GCF_022539595.1). NCBI lineage: Eukaryota > Metazoa > Chordata > Actinopteri > Pomacentridae > Amphiprion > Amphiprion ocellaris. Next base: position 6,938,559 of record NC_072774.1, read on the forward strand.
AAGCACAAGGCCCCTGTGATTATTTACATACCAAAAGTTTTATAACAAGGAAATTACTGCACTGTTTTGGGCTTTAGTGTAAAAATGTTGACATATGTTGACATGTTGTCTTCACATTCATTCATCTGTTTGTTTATTTTTGACTCACCAATGTTGAGATGGTGTGATTTGTGCAGTCAGTATCAAGTTCATCATTGTTTGTCTGAGTAGTACTGAATACTAAAGGTAAAATTGCTAAACAAAGACATGTAATTTAATTATTTTGCATGAACAAAAATATTATGTGCATATTAAATAAAAAGACAACTTTCTTGAGATATAATTTCACGTATTTTTATGTCAATGTGCAGAAAAAAATTATGTGCACAATATTTTTTGACATTAACCACTTGAAACATTATGCGGTTGAAGTGATATTTTTATATTTGGTGTCAAGCTAAAAGGTTGAGGTTTCTGGTTCAGCCCAGTAATCATTTGATTTAAATCTTCGTGTTATAACTCAGTGTCCCTGCAGAAGACACCATTTTGAAGGTCACAGAGAAAAAGGAAAACTGAAACCCTAGAGGAATAAATGACCCAGTTATTGCCCAGCACCAATATCAAACCAACCCTTAGTAAGACAGGCACATTTTACTAGAACAAAAAGTGTTATTCACAACCTTTTTACACATTGAACGCTTGTTTTTTTGTGTGTGATTTGTTGCCTCTGCTGTTTGGGAACACAAGTTGGAATTCTTAGCAGTGTAGACAGTGAAGCTATTTAGTGTGAGTTAGAGGTCTGTTTACTTAGATTTTGGGTTAGGAATAAATATGAATGTAATTAACAGAATGGTAATTATCACAAAACAAACAAAAAATGTTTAAACAAAGGTTCATTCCATTGTTGTCAACACAGTTTTTTTCAGCATCCTCTTCGAGGTGGGATGAAACACAAAAATCTTAATTGCAGGCACCAACAATAGAAAGTTTAAAGTCTGCAACCCAAGCTTCTGACCACACTCAGGAGTGATAGCAGAAATTTCTGTAAAAGGCAACATTCTGAAGAGAAAGGACAAAAAAATCGCTTGATAGTTGATCGATTTTATTCTTCAGGCTCTGTGCTTAACCTCAGTTGGGAAAAAATAGATACAGAAAGAACGGTGTGAGAGGTGAAGCCCTTTAACACTTTGCCCAGACTGTAAGAGTTCAAAAATAAGTGGACACTTAACTATGCAATTTTTCTGTGACGCTTTTGTCTTGCACAAAAGAACTTGTGTTTCTCAGAGTTGATTGGGAGTGGAAAGGTCGTTTTTAGGGTGAAGAGGGGAAAGCTAGTTTACTGTCTGAGTCAGTCACCTGATCTTAGTTTAATTGAGCATGCATTCCATTTGCTGACGACCTGACTAAAGGCCTTTAACTAGCAAAAGGTCACTGCATGAAGCTCTGGCCCTGAGAGCATCACCAGGGAAAATGTGACGCGTCTACTGATGCTTGTGGGTCAGAGAATTCAGGAAGTCACTGAGTGTGAAGGATTTTCCACAAAATATTAATGACGAAGATTTTGTTTGGCTTAGTGGATATCTGACTAGCTACTTTTGAAGCTCTAAACTTTGGGCTACAAAGGGCTACATGTCACACACACTTCTTTCTGCGCCAATGCTTTGAAGCACAAAGCCTGAAGGACACAAAATGTCAAACTGTCCATTTACTTATGGTCTGGACTGTACCCTGTATGTATCAAAAAACATGTGTTAGTCTACCTGGGCCACAGATGATCCATGGGACCATACAAATCATGTTTGTTTCTTAAATATTCACCCATTTTCCTCCGGGTATCTGCAAATGTATAACAGCAATCATGGCTCATTTTGGTTTCTCTGTGATTTCAAAGAGAATGTCTCATGTGGAAAGTGAAGCACACTATCTAGATTACAATGCTGCATCACTTTTGGGAATGTACCGGTAGTCTTAATTTTGCTTTGTTGTATTTGTGTCTGACAGGAAGGGATTTCTGAATTACGTCAAAAATAAAAATAGTTTGACCTTGAGTATTAGTCTTGCATTCTAGACTAGACTGTTCCTGTGAGTGAACACACATTGATTGTTCACAGAATGTCTATAGTTGCCTTTCTGTGCTTGGTGGCTCTTTGTTTAGCACTTTGGCCTCAGAGTAACAGCTGCTCGGGTTGAATATCCATTTTATCCATCCTGTTGGTAGTTTGCAGGTCCTTTTCATGTCCTACTGTTGACATAAAGCTAATGTTATAACATGAGTTTGGTGTTAGATTTAAGGGAACTGGAGAATGAGCACTCGGCTCCAAAATGGTTTGGGTGTGTCGAAAATTGAGGGGAAAGCATTGCTCTAGGATAATTTCATTTAGAACAAATTGCTTCAATTTAAAGTATATGTTGTAAGTGTTTCAGTATTCTCTCAATTACATCGTTACAGGAATGGATATAGACATCCTATATAGAGCCATCTGTCAATTGGACAATCAGGAATAAGTGCCTTTAGCCAAACAAGGTATCCATTTCCTCAGACCTAAGTTATGACTGCATTATAAATTATTTTCTTTTTCTTTTTGCTATCAGTCCTTACTGCAGCTGCTTTTACGATGTCTGTACTGTTTCATGCAGTATGCATAAAGTTGAGGCATACTAGTTGGTCATAACATAGAGCCTTAAACTTTGACCTTCTTCTTCATATATCCGTCATGGTCTGTAGTGCTAAATGAGCTGTCGCTTATATGTGCACTCAGCAGTGCAGGCTTGATTTGATGTGGAAATGCTCCATCATATGTTTTAAGTTTTTGACACACTGAATGTTGAACTAAAGCCTTATTTTAAAAAATTAAATTGCAAATCACATTGCAATATGCATTAGAAAAATCACAAAAAGATGTTTTCCACAAATTGTTCAGCCTTTGTGAGAATGAACAAAAAAGCACATTTGATTGTATACTGCAAAATACAAATACAGTGAGACAACTGAGTATTTTTGGTCGACTACTTTTTCTTGCACACTGAATAGCATGGTAGTATGGGTATTGGAATGCAGCATATATATATTTAAGGAGGCATTGCTATTCACTGGATCATCCTTGTCTTTTCCTGATATTTTGTACATATATTTGCGACTTTCAACAACAAGTATTGAACTCCCTGCTCTCATTAATCATTCTGTGCCCAAAATGAAGAATTTAAGCGCTTCTTGCAATAAAAGTTTGAAATATTCAAGCCCAGGCTGGGGAGTTATAAAATTCACAAGAAAAAAAAATCCAATAATTATATATTTTCATGAAGAACATTTTGTTTGCAAGCTACTATAATGACATTCCGCTTTCCTCAAGTATCCTAATGGCCCATTTTAAGTGTAAAAGTCTGGGGAAATCAAGTAAATGTGAAATCTGTAGGTTGATGAACCTGACAGCCTCTGGAGTCCTTTCAGTAATTTACCTGCCATTCAGATGTCACTGCCAGTTCGTGACTGTGACAAGTCAAGCATGTAGCTGAAACAAACACTATCATGTGGCCACCCTGGGTTGGATTCTATCCTAGGGGCTTTGTTGCATGTCAGCCATTCCTCCTATTCCCTGCCGCTTTCCACTATTTGTAAATTACAAAGCTGGTGGTGATCAGATACAAATATACATTCACTGGGTCAAATTACAAATGTGTTTATGCTTAATATAACATCCTCATTTCTCAGTGGAAAAAGAACAGGCAGGAGAAAATGTACACATATGCAACACTGTTTTCGATTAGGAAACTGATGTCATGCTTTGATATGTTCAGGTTAACCCCTAATATTGGTTCCCTGACCATCTTAAAGTGTTGATCTGTTCGACTACATGAACTGTGTAATCTGATTCCTGTGTTTCCTCTCTTTCATGTTTCCCTTGGTGCTCCTACGCAACCACAGAGAGGAAGGGAGTGGTGCATCGGTAAGTAAACTAAACAAATTAGTGCTGCCATTTGAACATTTTAGCAGCATTTGTTACGATAAATTCCAAAAACCTGAGGTAAATTTGTTTATTTGTGGTTTCTGTTTTATCCTAGGTAAAGGTGGAGGGCCTTTCCAAAGCAGCTCTAATCAAAAGCCTGTCTCCCAGAGTCATGCTATCCAACCATCTCTTGCCTAAAGGGACCAAGATGAAGGTCAACCTAGAGGATCAGGGTCGTCAGAAAGTGTCCTTCAGCTTCGCACAAACAAAGAAGCCCCTGCAAAGCCCGTTCTTCATCCCCGCCAGTCCTGATAAGTCTATCGCCGATGCTCACGCTGCCTCGTCAACCTCAGACAAAGCAGCGAAGAGCACAGATGGGAAAACTGAGCAAAAACAGACGCAATTGGTGCCAGCATCTATACCAGAGACACCTTCTCAAACATCAGTCTCCACAGCCACTAAGCTGAAAGCGGACTTAGCAAAGATGCATTTTAAGAAGCAAATTCTTAGTGTTTCTGCGACTGAAGAGAAACCAATGTCTGTTGCGTCAGAGGAGCCGCACGCCTCTGAATCGCAGGTTTCGCAGAAGTCAACGAGTAAGAGTGAAGCTGAATTCCCAGCCCCCCAACCTCAGAATGTCCTCAGCGTCTGCCCCTCTGAAAATGCTCACATTGAAGCCTCTGAGACCAGGGCAACCCCGAGCATCAAGAAGCCAGCTGCTTCCTCAGGAAAAGATGGAGAGAGTTCCAGCAGTACTGAGCAGGACAATAACGTATACAAAAGGAAAACCAGGTCACAGTCGGATAGTGCTCCCCCTGGCTCCGAATCTGATGGAGATTCAGCCCAGATGTCTTCCAGCCGAAAAGCAGTTGATTCCAAAAGCAAAACAAGATCTGACAGCAGAAGCAAAGAGGTAAAGAAGTTTTCCTCTGGTTCACATGTGGAAGAAAGGGAAAGAAGTTCCTCTAAGAGGTCAGAAAATCATGAAAGGTCTTCTAGTTATTCCAAATCAGACCGCGATTCCAGACACACGTCTTCACGCTCATCTCGATCAGACAAAGATCGCAGAAGATCCAGGTCTAGATCACGGTCTCGGTCAAGAGGGTCTAGAACCAGTTCATCCCACTCCAGATCAGAGAGGTCCAGAGGTGACAGAGGATCACGCTCTGAAAGGTCATATTATCATGAATCAGATCGGAGATCACACAGGAGCTCTCCACGCAGAGAGAGAAGACGTTCTCGTTCTCGCACTGACAGAACTCGGGATAGTTCTGACTCTGAAGATGACCATAGGAAGACAAGGACAAGGACAAGTGACTCGAGTAGATCATCCAACTACTTAAGCTCACATAAAGATTCAAAATCATCTTCCTACTCAAAATCTGAAAAGGCCTCTAAATCCGTAGACTCTCCTCACTCTTCTGAGTTGGATAAAAGAACACAATCGTCAAAGTCTGAAAGGACTTCAAAGCGATTATCAGACTCTGATTCCCAGCGCAGGTGCTCTCCCGATCCGGACTCTAGTTACCGTAAATCCAGCAGCTATCACAAGTCAGAAACAAACAACAGATCCTCTTCTTCCAGCAATTATTCCCACTCGCAAACATATGAAAAACGCCAAAAAAGCAGCTCTAGTGACTCTGAGGCAGATCATAAGGGGAAATCGCAGCCCTCCGACAGAAACTCTGGATCCTCAGAAAACAGTAAAAACTACCAAAACAAAACCAGGAGTCCGGAGTCAAACCGGACGACACCTTCTCGATCTTCTGTGAAATCCGCTGGACATGATAGACAATCAAATGACATATTTTACAGTCCTGGCAAATCGTCATCACGTGCAACCACCACAGAATTGTGTTCTTATGGTGAAAAAGAAAAATCCGATTCACTACTTGAACACTGTAATCAGGATGTTAAGGAAATTACCTCGTGCACAAATAAAAGTTTGCAAGAATCACCATCTAAGACAGAGAGAGAAACAAAATCAGGTTTTGAAAGTAAAAATGTCTTAGATGTAACCGTTGGTAAAAACGTAATGCACGTATCCCTGGATAACCTTTCGTCTAATAATCAACCACATGTGAACTCAAATGCAGCTGTCGTAAATTCATGCAATAGTAATGAGAAAGTAATGTGCAACCAGGATGAGAACGTATTTGACTGTTCACCTGGGCCAAAGTCCTTACTTGATGCAATGGATATACCTGACATACACGATGTCCAGCAGAACACTAAAGCAGAGTTTGCTGAGCCGAATAGTGGTTTGACTGTCGACAAGCAGTCTGACCCAAGTGTCAAATCTGACTCATCGTGTCTTGAATCTGAGAATCAGCTGGTGCAAGGACAACAAAGTATGGATACTGTTAAAAAGAGCGGTTGTACCAGAAAGTCCCGGTGGGATATTGTTGGGCAGGACACCTCAGAGAGTGATAATTCACAAAGGGCAGTTTGTGCAGAGAGTAAACCTACTGTTAAAAAGGTGATCTCCGTCAAAAAAATAGAGTTTTCAAAAGACAATAGCCAACAAGACTCTGAAATCAAAGATAATAATCAGCAAGAAGCTGTAACACATTCCAAACCGGTGAAGCAGACTGAGATATCTGAGCAGGAAGTCAGCTCAGACAGCATATCTTTGACTTACAAACACAAAGACCAAAGTGAGCCTTCGCAAGCAAGCACCAGCATTGACCACTGTGACTTAAAACAGACTGTTTGTCAAAGAACAGACAAGCCTCGGCACATAAACGAAACATCACAGATCATCTCGGCTGCAACAACACAGAGCTGGAATGGCGATAATTATATAAACAAGTCCAAGAACAGCACTCACAAGAGCAAAGAGAGCAAGAGAGCATCACTTAATCAGGATGCATTAGGACAGAGTGAGGCCAGCGATAGTGACAACTCAGAGTATGACTCTGATTGCGGTGAGGCTATAAAACAGTTGCACTCTGTCGTAGTGGTGCCAAAGAATTCCTCCCTAACGTTGGATGCAGAAGACAGGGGTGCTTCTCCTTGCAGGAATATTTCAGAGCTGCACAGCGACTTGAATATCAGTGAAGTCCCAAATAAAGTGAACCTGCAGCAAAGAGAGCCCTCAAGTTTAAATGATTCATTCGGTAGCAGCATGTTGTGTCAATCCCAGAGCAACATGATTGATAGCACCAGTCACTCAGAGGGTTCCAGCTCCGTCAGTGCGCTGCCTTACATAACCGGTCATATCAATGCCCATGGAAGTGCCACAGATTCCCCCCACGCACTCGATAATTCCAGACAGTGTGAAGAAGGACACAAACAACATGATGTCAGCAGCAGAGGTGACCGGGCGTACTTGCATTTCCAACACGACAATTTCTCCGACGCTGACAAAATCGGTGACAAGCACGAATTCGGCATGGGTTGGGATTTTACTCAACCCGAACAGCCGAGTAGTACGTACCAGCAGCCTGACAGCAGCCATGGGCCACAGTTAAACACTAAACTGACAGGAGCCTTCGCCAAACTGCAAGACCACAGACAGAACATGGCCTCCTGCACCCACCAATCCCCAAACATGCAGACTAGCCGAAAAGCCTACCTCCACGCACATGAACATGATCAGGATCCATCAGGCGAAATCCATCCTGACTCTCTCACTAATGACCACGATGACTACAATGGAGATAAACTGTCAAGTCTTAGTAAAACAGCCGTCGAATGCAGCGGACCTAACACTCCGGGGTTATCGAGCTTCGTGCAAGCGCATGAAATAAGCAGCAACAGTAGGGGCTCTGTGGTACCCGACACACCCAGAGAGGACAGCTTCAGACCACACAGAGGCAGGGGTCCGCCCAAGAAAAGGCGTCCAGAGATCGAGTCGGATTCGGACAACGAGGCAGAGGCTGGGCCTGCAGGCAAAAGGGAGCGTCTAGGAGATGCTGATGTATTGAAGGAAACTTCTATAAAAGCAGAGCTCCGTCCATCGCTCACTCTGCAGGACTTTCAAGATGCCAATAAATGGAAAGAGTCGGCCAAGTCTAAAAAGATGCCCCCTTACTTTGACTTGATCGAGGAGAACCTGTACCTCACTGAGAGGTAAGGTGTTGTCCAGCCTGACTGACAAAACATCCAAATGTGTTTCTGCATCTTCATATTTAAACTTGAAAGTATCTTCAGGCTATGAAAGTTTTAAATGTTGTTTTGCAGAAAGAAAAGCAAATCTCATCGCGATATCAAGAGAATGCAATGTGAGTGTCCGGTGCTGCCTAGAGAGGACCGCTCAAGGGGAGTGTTAGCTTGCGGGGAAGACTGTTTAAACCGGCTGCTAATGATTGAGTGGTAAGTTGATAATTAACAGTCTCTGGATGTCACATTTTTTCCTCACTTTGGGCTCATTTTTCACTGCAATATAAAGTCCTGCACCTCTATGGAAATAGTACAACTGTGGCTAGAAGTAGTACGAATTTAAAATTGCATTTGTGCTGTATAACAGAGTTATAACGCCATATACCATACAAAATCTGAAGTTCAATGTCTTTGTCTATTTATTTAACAGAGAGTGGAATTAAAAAAGGATATTTTGTAGATATTTTACTATTTGCATTTTTAATTTGTTTGCATACTTGTTCTGTTCAAAATCTGCCGAATTTTTGTTAAATTTTTTTTGGTTGCAGCTGATACAATCGTGACTTTCCAGTTGCACAGAGGAGCACAGTTGTTTTTTTTGGTAATGATTTTAAGCGTAGATTTGGTTATTTTCCTGGTAGAACCACACATCACGTGATTAGTACAAGGACAGTCAGAAAGTTAAAAATCTGACAATCTTCTTTGTTTAGTTTTTTTTTCTGTTTCTGGCTCTCGTAGATAGGTAGGTAGATAGATTAGTGGATAGATAGATTTTTATCCATGCACAGAGAAAGAAAAATATATTCTGCCAAAGTAGTTACAGCAGATGTACATGAAAGGGGACCCCAGGGATCTACTTTGGCAGCAGTTTTCACTTGTTTGTCAACTGTCAAATATAGTAATATTTAACAGGAGCAGGACAATATTCACTTTAAGTCACAACAACTAACGCATTTTTTTTGTCTTTTAATTTGTTCCTCATAGCTCGTCACGGTGCCTGAATGGAGCGTACTGTTCCAATCGGCGCTTTCAGATGAAACAACATGCAGACTTTGATGTTATCCTCACAGAAGACAAGGGCTGGGGACTGCGGGCAGCTAAAGACTTGGCTGCGTAAGCCTCTTAAAAGTTTTAAGTGTGGCATTTTGAAAAGTTTTCCTGACATAACATTCACAGATTAGAAAATGTAGTACTCTGTGCGGGGATTCCTGCTTAAAGCTACACAGTGAAGGTATTTAGTTTAAGGTTTCAGGATTCTTGTCAAACTTGCTTTTTTTTATTGCTATCCTAGAAACACCTTTGTGCTTGAATACTGCGGTGAGGTGCTGGACCACAAGGAGTTCAAAACCAGGGTGAAAGAATACGCTCGCAATAAAAACATCCACTACTATTTTATGTCTCTAAAGAATAATGAGGTGAGTGATGATAGAACAGACTGAGATTAATGTGTTATGTTTAAACCGCAATCTGTTTTAATCAAGTGAAGTGATGGGCAGAAATACTTGATGTTGCATTATGTCTCTTCAGATCATTGATGCCACGCTGAAGGGTAATTGCTCTCGGTTCATGAACCACAGCTGCGAGCCCAACTGTGAGACCCAGAAGGTAGAGAGGCAGACCAGAGCACTTTGATATACTTTTTGTGGTTAGGTTGCTCAAAGCTGACTTACATTTCATTTATTACATTGCAGTGGACTGTGAATGGCCAGCTTCGAGTTGGGTTCTTCACCACCAAAGCTGTCACTGCAGGAACTGAACTGACATTTGACTACCAGTTTCAGAGATATGGGTACCGTTTCTGTTGTTGTTATTTTTTTTGTCTGCTCTTTAGTTGCATGTGTTCAGACATTTCATCTATTAATAAATACATGCTCTCAAAGAATGACTGTATAACCTTTTACACTTGATTTGGCTGTGGTAATTTCATCTCTGTTTTCTCCGTCCCTGCAGGAAAGAGGCACAGAAATGCTTCTGTGGAGCACCCAGCTGCAGAGGCTTCCTGGGTGGAGAGAACAGAGTTAGTGTTCGAGCAGCTGGAGGGAAAATGAAGAAAGACCGCAGTCGAAAGAGTGCTCTCACCACGGTCAGTTCTTTCAGTCATATTTCAGTGCCTGTCTGGGCTTTCTCTGTGAACAATAGAATTTGTGAGGTTCCTTAGACATTTTGTTACTGGTCCCATTCTCAAATTGTACAGTTGTAACACAAAAGAGAACCCATCGTCAGTTCCTTTGTTTTTTGTATTAATCATGTGTGGAAAATGTCACAAATTATAAGAGTGCCCATTTTTATACAGCTGATAAGTATTTACTTTATCAGTCGTGGCCAGAGTTAAAATAACAGATTTAAATTATGCCTTTAACAGTCAACAGGAGGCGAAAATTTGGCACTAACCTTTTAGCATATTTTAATTTAAATAGTCCGAGAGGAAGTTAGGCATCTGCATCTCCTTTTGACTGTTTTTTCAAGCTAGCTGGTACTAGAAAATTTGGCCAATCCCACGTCATTTCAGAAAGAGAGTGTTGGAGTTGCTATGAGAAGTCTCGGAAACAACTGCCTACACTGCAGAGCAACCCAAATACAAGGAAAAGTGAAGAGCGACTTAAAGTAAATGCAGTAAAACGTGTCAGTAAAGATATCAGTATCAGTTCACAGAGTAGGATTGCATTAGCCTCAAGGTGGATTCTGAGCATCTCTTCTAATTAATGAGATTTTACAGGCCCACAAACTGGATGCTAATACTGGTAGAATTGGCTCCATGTAACACCACTGAGATCACAAACACTATCTGGACAACTGAAATGAATGACTAGTGGAGCTGGGCGATAATGCCGAAGAATTTACCGCAATAAATGTTTCAATATATTAAATTTAGATAATTATTGACACCAGGAGAACAAAGGGTTATAACCTTATCGTTAGTACAACAACCAAAAACTCTCACAAATAAGAGATTTATGCGAGCAAAAGTAAAAAAAAATACATTTCAAATTCTGGAGTTTTTGGTCTTTCTTGAATTTCTGCCTACTTACGTTTTATTTTTTTGTCGATCACTAAAAGAAGTTGATGTTTTGCAATGAATTTTTCAGTATGGGTAATAATGTACCAAAGTCACAAAATGACTGACTCTTTGATATATAATATGTGATTAATAGAATCTTTTTAATTGCCTTTTAAAAGACAAGATATGGAAGTTACATTTTGCTAATCACACCAGTAAATTTCTGAATCGACCTCCATAATCATGCTGTTATTTGTCCCTTAATGATAACTTGTACTTCATGAATACATGCCAAAAATATCTCCTCACTGTTTACTCCCGCACAACTGCTTAAATCACATTACTGAATATAATCTCCCGTTGTGCTTCCACAGGTTGATGAGGAGCTGGAGGCATTACTGGAGAACGGAGAAGGCCTGTATGATGAGAAACAGGTGGTGTCTCTCTGCAGACTAATGGTCCGAGTGGAAACCATGGAGCAGAAACTCATCTGTCTCAAGCTCATACAAGTATGGCCTATGCTGTTAATGCCCTGTTTATGTTGCCGTTCTGTCATTATCGTTTCCAGTATGTAATGTGATATGTTTGCATTGCGCAGGATACTCAGAATCCCTCATGCCTGAAGCAGTTCCTGGACCATCATGGATTGTCTTTGCTATGGATCTTCATGATGGAGCTTTCTGAAGCTAAAGGCAACAGTGCCAACAACATTAAACTGCAGTTACAGGTGAGATATGTGGTTTTGCAGATTTATCACAATACAGATAGCCTCTATGGTTTATACAGTGCAACATGCTGATAATCTGCTTTGTTTGCAGATAATGAAAACCCTGGCTGTGCTGCCCATCTCGACCAAGAACATGCTGGAGGAGAGCAGAGTCCTGGCCTTCATTCAGCGGTGGGCCCAGACAAAAATTCTCCCTCAGCAGGCTGAGATGGACGGCTACTCCAGCGAGAACACCTCCCGTGCCCAAACACCCCTCAACACTCCTGATGGTTCCTCCACCAAATTGGGACCAGAATTGGACGGTGACGCCTCCAAACCCGCCGTGTACCGACGCCTTAAAATCATCAGTGAAAACAGCCTGGACAGCGCCCTCTCTGACGCAAGCAAAGCATCTGATGGGAAGGAAGAAGAGGAGGAGGACGATGATGAGGAAGAAGATGAAAACTCGCAAGGAGGACTTCCCGACGGGAAAGAGTTGAAGACAGAGCCTTTAGGTGAAGCTTCAGATCCAACGAAAGAATCGGCGGAGGAGTCGGTTAAAGAGGCCACAGAAGAAAAACAAGAAGATTCAGGGATGAGTTCAAGCAGTCAACACCAATCTCAAACTGAAGAGGTGAAAGACAAAACTGAGTTTGATGAGGAGAGCAAGGACACTGAGATGAAAGAGGAGACAAGTGAGGGTCTGGTTGATGAACCTGAGGAGCCAAAAGAGCCAATTGAAGAACAGGAGGAGAAGCAGACCAGCCAGGAGGTGACAGAAAAGGCTGAACTGGAAGCAGAGCAGCCCACCGTTAAAGCCGATGAGCCAGAAAGTCAGTCTGACCAGATGGACATCACTGATCTTCCACCTGAGCCGCCTTCGGAAACTATGGAAACCCAGGAAGAGGCACAAGAGACTGAGAAAGCTCTTCCTAGCAGTGAGCCTCAGCCTGGTGAACCTACAACTGATGCTCCACCAAGCTCTGAGACCCCCGAGGCCACTGTGCCCTCTGAGATCACAGCAGCCCCTGTGGATCCATCAGTGATAGGAACTCCTTCTCAGGATGAAGAGGAAGGTGTCTCTGATGTGGAAAGTGAGAGGAGTCAGGAGCCCCAACTCAGTGTTTTGGACATTAGCGGCATGGCTGCCAGACTTTTGGAAAGCTGGAAGGATCTGAAGGTATGTTCACATAAAATGATCTGTTAAAGAATTGTCCAACATGCAGATTTTAGTTTGGAATCTGATTATATACGGTAGTATTCTTAAGTCAAAGTTGCTCTTGTCTTTCAGGAGGTGTACAGGATACCAAAGAAGAGTCAGGTGGAAAAGGAATCAACTGGTAAGGGTATGCCAAATCTTGTTCTTGTTGTTAAATGTTTGGTTTGGTTTTGACTAATTTGATTTTCCCGACAGATCGCAGCCGAGATCGAGACACAGCTTTGACGCCACGCACAGCTTCCAGCAGCCGAGAACGTGAGAGGGAGCGAGACAAAGAGAGGGAACGTGACAGAGACAGGGACCGGGATTATGACAGAGACAGGGATCGAGACTGGGACAGGGACAGGGACAGGGACCGAGTCTCTGACAAAACTCCACGCAGCTCTGAGCGACGGAGAAGGCGATCCCTGTCTCCACCGCCCTCGTCCTACGAGAGGAGCAGCCGACGCACTGAGGAAAGGTAGGAATTCTTGTCATTGGTGATGTCATCTTGAACTTTTACTGAGCTGTTTGTCATAGTAAAGTGTATTCTGTTTTTTTTTTTTTTTTTAAGGTTTGACCCATCTAACAACAACAAAACACCCAGAGGAGTCAGTGGCAAAGAGCGCAACAAGCTGTCCACGGAGGAACGCAGGAAGCTGTTCGAACAGGAGGTTGCTCAGCGAGAAGCCCAGAAGCAGCAACAGCTTCAGCAGCAGCAACAACAGCTCCAAACTATGGCTTACGATCCAACTCTGGCGTACGCCTCTAGCCCTGGCTTCATCACCTACCCTCCCGGATATCCCATCCAGACTTTTGTGGATCCCTGCAACCCTAATGCAGGCAAAGTTCTCCTCCCTACCCCTGCCGTTGAGCCCACCCTCAGTTATGAACAGACTCCTCCTCAGCGTCTCATCTCGGAATTGGGGCTTCCCTCTCCATCCTCCACTTCCCAGACCACTCCTGTCTCCAATCTCCCTCCGCACATCACCACCACCAACCTCGCCTCTGGCACCCCTCAGCAGTATGCCCAGCCAACTGTAGCAACCCAGGATGCAGGAGTAGCTGTCCTGTCTGTGCCGACTCAGTCAGCGCCTCAGGTGCAGGGCCAGCAGAGCTACACCACCCTCTGGGACCCCACCACTCAGCAGGCGGTCACTGTGCAGACGCAGCCTGCGCAACAGTATGCGACGGCCCCAGGACAGGCTCAGACACAGACGGCCATCTATTACCAGGGCCAGCCATGCCAAACCATCTACAGCATCCCCACCGCCTACCCTCAGGCCAGTACTCCTGTCATACAGGTAGGGCTCCCCTGCTCTGCTCCTTTTTTGTCATTATTTAAAATCCCTTATATTAACAGGGTAATAAACAAGGTATTAACTGTGAAAAATGTATTTAATCTAGCCTAGGTCTGCACTTTATATTATTTCAGCACTGCCATTTCAATGTGTACATGCGCCATAGTGTGGTAGATTAACTCAAACACATCATGAAACAATTTTTTGATCCTTTATACAAAAAGAAAACTCGCACAGTTCTTCTTAAGGGTTCTTGGGCCCATTAACGTTTTTAAACTTTATTTTCTGCACGCAGAGTTTGCAGTGTTCCAGGCTCCACATGTGCACAGTTCAATGTGCCAAGAACACAAAAAGACTTTAATTTAAAAGAACCACAGTGCCGGTATGAGGGCTGTACAATTTATAGAATATTAATCATCACGATTTCTACTTCTCACGATTATGTGAGCATCATCGAAAGCGACATTGACATTTGAGATTCACTCCACTCATAGAAAGCAGCCCATGCAGATTCAATCACCTGGTTTCAATATGGATAAAAACAATCCTGATTATCGTTTTGGCTCTATTCGTGCAGCCATAGTCAGTTGTACAGAAATAGTTCAGCTACAGAAAGAATGATGTTGACCAATAAACAAATCTGTTGGCAGTGTCATGCAATTGTTGCCACCACATGAGGCAACATGACTAATTTGTTTGACCATTGAAATCAGCACCAGAAGGCTGTTTATGATGAGTGGAAAGGCAGATCTGAATGCCGTCCAAAGCAAAAAGTTATTTCAGATGCTTTTGCCAGTTTTACACCACAGGAGAACAGATCTAAACGACACTCAGAACGTGTCTGTTATTTTTTATTTTCAAAGCAACCACAACCCTTCTTGATTTGATTAATTCTTTACAAGTGGAGTTATTCAAGTCATCTGGTGGAAATTTCTGTATTTTCTCAAAAACAAAATATATCAATGCCAGTGTTTTTCAGTATCCTGTGGTCATAGCGTAGCCTTTAATTATAAAAGTTATCATTTGAGAATGTTCTTTTTTTTTATTAGCATTGATTTGTGTCATATCAATGGTAATAAAAAAAACATGGTCTGGAAAATATGTAGTGCTTTTTCACCTGCATATTTAGCATTGAAGAGACACTGTAATTAATATTGGAGCAAAAATAATCAAATGTGGTGGGGAAAATAGGGGAATATGTCATCTAAGCTCAACAGTAATAAGACTCTCTTGCTAATTTTTGCTGCAAATTTTGAATTCAGAACATTTTTTCTCATTTTTGTTGAATGCTTTAATCCAAGGCACTACACACTATTTAAAATGTTAACACACTATGTTTTTGAAGGCGTACACTGAGCCCCCAGCCAACTACCTGCACAGCCAACCGGTGTATCCTAGTCATCAACAAGGAGTGGTGGTGCAGCAGGGAGGCACAGTCACCACCATTGTAACCTCCCAAACTGTCCAACAGGTAACAGACACATTCTATTTACTTTCTGAAATGTATTGAGTTTAGGGAAATCTGTTTCATGGGAGATAAATAACAGTTAAGCTTCCATTAAAGGATATATTTATTTTTTATAACAGCAATAACAAATTGAGGGATATTTCACAGCTGGGAATTACTATTAGTTCAGGAAAGAAAAGTAGTTTAGTTTGAAAGGAAGAGCAGATTAGTAGGATTGTTTATAAATCTGGGGCTATTTTATTGAATGGTAATTATATCCTTGAGCAGCAGGAGGTCTTAATAAAGATCACTGCTTTAAAAGATGTTTATTAGGCAGTTGAAATCTCTACTTTTGAGGATTTGTGGTTTTGAGGCAACCCTGAGCCTCAGTGTGGCCACAAGGGGGAACTATATATCTGAATTATAAGATTTGACTTCCACAGTTAAGATGTAAATAAGGAATGCTAGGATTAGGAATGATTTTGAACTTGAGCTGTCTCCAAAAATGTAGTTTAGCCCTCTCAACCCTGAGTGGTTTCTGTAGTTCTTTTTGCTCCTGAAATTTTTATTCACTGTGGACTAATTTTACTGCAATATATAGTCCTGCATTTCTATGTTAACAGCAGAAACATAGCGAGAAGCAGAGAGAACTTAGAAATATCTCCTGTGCAGCTCAAGAAAATTATGATGCCGTAAATCATAGGGAAAGAAGAAAATTAGTTTTTATACAGTATATATTTAGTGCAAACTCTTGATTATTGGAAAAGTTGTAAATTTAACATGTAGAATAAAATGGTTTTGATAAAAACTCACAATTTTCAGCCTAAATTTTGGTTAATTTTCCCAACAGAACCACACATAAGTGAATAGTTTAAGTGAATCAGGCACTCCTTCCTAGGAAAACATCTCCCTCTAACAATGCAAAATATGGAGTTTTTTTGTGTATACTCGTGTTTTTGGTTTACCGTAGAATGGAACAAAAAGCTTTGAAAGACACGTATTACTTATCCTACTATTCTTCTAGAACGGCCAAGACAAAACTATCGATACCTCTTAGAAGTGGTAATAAAGTAAGAGATATTTTAAGCAGGTTCTTGCCTTCAGTATACAGGTGTCTTCAATTCATATCAGCCTGTATGCGAGACTCCCCACGCATTAGTTAGAACTGCAAAAGCCTTTAAGAGGAGAGGGGACACGTTATTAAGAAACTCGAGCAAGTCTAATTGTCTTTGTTTTTGCACTTAAATATCAATCATTGCCTGTTTAAAGGGAGAGAAGTGCTTATTCTGTCATTCATTGTGTGCACCACACTGAAAATGAGCGAGAGAAAAAACGAGTTGTAAGAGGAGACGGGGAAGAATGAAATTGCAGGGGGAAACTCCAAATCATGTTAAAGTTGACCTTCAAGATCAAAGTACAAAATCATCTGCATAATTATCTGCATGCTGCTCTTTAAATGATTGTATGCTGCATGGAAGTAGACCCCACTTTTTTAAAAAGGGAAACAAAAAAATGCATGTTGAGAAATCACAACATGTGCCACAAAGTTTATGCTCAAGGGACTCATTGTTTTTGTCCAAACTGTTTTCATTTCTTAAGTCGCTTAAAACAATATGCTACATTAATAAAAAGCAGCAGCATTTCTAAATATAGAACAGAAGATAGTGGATGAGTGGATACCAATGCCATTAATCAGCTTCAACTTAGTTCAGAGAACTTTTTTTTTTTTTTCCAGTCAAAGTGTGAAACTCATTTTGGCCACATCTGTAGGTACTTTGTAGTGAATCCGCACATATTGCCTTCTGATACTTATTTTATGTTCTTTGTCTCCAGGAAATGATTGTACCCAACAATGTGATCGACCTGCCTCCTCCCTCTCCCCCTAAACCCAAAACTATCGTCCTACCTCCCAACTGGAAAGTGGCTCGAGACCCTGAAGGCAAGATCTACTACTACCATATTGTCACAAGGTTGGTATTGCAGTGTGTGTGTCGTAGGGATGCACATTTTAGGTAATTTCCATAACCGATAAGCAATGAATAATGGTTTAATGGTTGAAATGACAGAAAAACAGTGGAGGCTTTTCTGTACCGTTTTTAATCACTGACACTTTACTGCAAAATCAGCTCAGTTGCACCAGAACTTTGTAGAGCAGATAAACACTGTTATAAATGAGTTATAAACTAAACACTAAAAAAACTTAATTGAAAATGCTTTTCAACAATTCACGCAATAAAATCCATGGTATTTAACACCGCAGACAAGCTGCAGTCTTCCCCAGTAAATATCCTGCAGCGTTTTTAATCTTTTCATGGTAGTTTGAAATCAAAATAATACTCATAGCTGATCCACATGATGGAATGACGTGTTTGCTGTAAAGTTAATGTTAGTCCAGCTGCTCATGCACAAAATTTTTTGTGTTTTTTTTTTTTACAGGTGAGAACTGTTTACTTATGGTTTTATTTAAGATTTTGATGAAAATATAGATATTTGGTGAATTTTCCCAACAGAGCTAGAAGTCAAGATTAGCTCATGGACCATTGGCAAGTTTAAAATCTGACAATTCATGTTGTTTTTACAGGTTCCGAGTCTGATAAATGGTGTCATTTGGTGATTTTTTTTTTTTTTAAAGATAAGATTCCTTTCATACCTGTTGAAAGGTTTTGGTGTACAGAAGGTTAATATATTCCAAGTTGATTAAATGATTATCAGTAATTAAAGTAATCATTAACATCCCTAGAGAGCAGTTAGTTTCTGCTTCTAAAAAGACCTTGAAAATATTACACTCTTGACATTTTTTCCTTTTAGACAAACACAGTGGGACCCACCAACCTGGGAGGGAAGTAGTGACAACGCTAGTGTGGACCATGAATCTGAGATGGACCTGGGAACACCCACCTACGATGAGAATCCTTCCAAGGTGAGCTCTGATCACTCTGTACTGTGGAATAAAAATGTCTAGTTGTTATGTGTTTGTTTTTTTTAATAGTAAGCATTGCAGGAAAAAGGAAAATCTGTGTTCCTTCATATGACAGAGAGGAAAAATCCACCTCCTCCTTTGTTTGTGTGTCCAGAAAGTTTGCGCTTGGATGTAAAACAGGATTATAGTGTTTGCTCTTTGAGGTAATTGAAGATGCTGCGCTGGTGATTACTTTCAGCTGTTTCTCAAGTAGAACAAAGAGCGAGCCATCAACACGACACCAAGTGTTGTAAAGTTGCAGATGACGACGACGACTCACAAAATGGCTTCATCAGAATCTACACGGGGAGAAATTTGAAGTGTCCACTCGCCCACCCCCTGCTCAGCTGTCTGTCCTTTAGCCTGAAGGCCGTGAGGGGAGGGGAAGGGAAGGCTAAGCTCATCTCCTCTTCCTCTGCCTCGTTTGTTTTCCCCCTTCATTTTTATCCTGACTTTGAGGATAATGGAAACCATCTGGAAGATCCAGCATTCATTTATTTGCGGTTTTCTGGTTTTATAGTTTAACTACGCAAGGGTCCTTTTGTCTCTTAAAAAGATGTAACTGAGTTCTATTTTTTTCAAAGCGTCTAAACTGAGATGAGAGATCCATGTTTGTCGTGAAACGTTTCCTGCCAAGAACAGCTACAAGGACATGGACCATTTCCCAGCCTGAGTTTAGACTGTGGTGGTGTCCACATCCAGTACTGTGAGCTATGGCACATGCACTATACTTGCAGAGCATTCAATTTCACTGTTTCTGGATTCCTGTCCATGGCACTGTTTGTATACGGATCTTTTGTGTTTGTTCTTGATGCTCGACGCTTTGTTGTGGGTCTTAGCGGTCAGCTGTTGCCTGCTCGCCTTTGTTGTTTGAAGGCTGGAGTCAGAGAGGAAGCATCCTGACAGGATATCCCTACTTCGTGTCAAAAAGCTGGTGAGCAGGTGCTGTTTGATGGCACACTGGCCTTGATAGCTACTGTTTTGCAGCTCATTGCAGCGTTTGATTGAGTTGCTGCAGGCTTAGGGCTGCGCTGTGTAAGATTACTCTGCAGCGTGACATACTATGGCAACACTGTCTTCTACTAGAGCGACAGAAAAATGTGTGACAATGTGATCAAGGGGGGGAAAAGTGGAACTGGATTAGGCCTGGATGATATGTTTCATTTCAGTTAATTTTGATAATTATTGAGCTTTTTTTATTGTCAATGAGAGAAAAGATTTAATTTGAATTTAGCCACTTTAGACTATTTATGAAGGTACACAGTTTATAGTTTTAAGGTTAACACAACAGTGAAAAACACACCAATAAATAGATTTACTCACATCAATAACATTAAATAGGAATAAAGGAGTAATCTCACCTTCATATACATTCAATAAAGAAACCAAGCAAAACCCGGAGGTGCATGGATTGTGGAGGGTGTTCTGAGTGATCGACCTGGACCGGATATCACCAGTATGGTGAGCAAAAGAGGAATCCTGACCCTCAAGTACCCTATTGAGCACGGTATTGTCACCAACTGGGATGACATGGAGAAGATCTGGCATCACACCTGCTACAGTGAGCTGAGAGTCGCCACTGAGGAGCACCCAATCCTGCTCACAGATGCCCCCCTGAACCCCAAGGCCAACAGGGAAAAGATGATCCAGATCATGTTTGAGACCTTCAACACTCCTGCCATGTATGTGGCCATCCAGGTTGTGTTGTCCGTGTATGCCTCTGGTCGTACCACTGGTGTTGTCATGGCCTCTGGTGATGGTGTGACCCACACTGTGCTCATCTGTGAGGGCTATGCTCTGCCCCATGCCATCCTCAGGTTGGACCTGGCTGGCAGGGACCTCACAGACTACCTCATGAAAATCCTGACTGAGAGGGGTTGCAGCTGCACCACCACAGCCGAACGTGAAGCTGTGCTACGCTGCACTGGACTTTGAGCAAGAAATGAGAACTGCTGCCTCCTCTTCATCCCTGGAGAATAGCTACGAGCTGCCTGACTGACAGGTCATCACTATCAGAAAGCCATCTAGTCTGTCAGCCCTCTGGGAATGCGTTTTTTGAGTGGAGGTGGTGGTGGTGGATAGGGGGTTGTCCATGTTTTTTGACTGCAAAGCATGTCTCGCAAAGGCAACACTTAGATATGCGATGGATGTACAAAATGCTGTTTTTGATCCAGGGAGGGGGCACGCTTGGGGTTTGCTTTCATGGCAATTTGCATTTGATGCATTTACGTAAAACTGTCAAAAATTCTATGGAGCTATTGGTAAAGTGTCCAATGCTGCTAAATATCAGTATCGTTTTATCAGCTAGGAGTTTGCATGTTCTCCCTGTGGATGCATGGGTTTCCTCTGGGTACTCCAGTTTCCTCCCACAGTCCAAAAATGTGCTGAGGTTAATTGATTATTCTGAACTTGCCCATAGGTGTGAGTGCGAGTGTGACTGTTTGTCCTGTTTTAAGTTACTGTCTTGTTTAAAGTTATTCTCTTGTTTTTCACTGTGAAGCACTTTGGTCATCCTTTGGGCTGTTGTAAAGGGCTATAGAATGAAACTTTGATTGATTGATAGGCCTGAACGGAATTAAAATTAATTTGTGGCAAGCTATACTTGGAAATCCAGTTTTAATTGTGAAATCATATTTGCCCTCTACTAAGCATATTGCTCACCTCTGCATTTGTTTTATTACAGTTCTCCACAAAGACAGCTGAAGCAGACACTTCCAGTGAACTTGCGAAGAAAAGTAAAGAGACGTTTCGCAAAGATGTGAGTCAACTATATTATTTAACTCCAGATGCTGCAATTTTCCAAACCTCTGCACTTCTGTGGAAGCCTTCTATCTACCCGTTTGAGTTTTTATTGGCCTCCACATATCCCACTGTTTCCAACACGCCTTGTTGTGTTTGTGTGCGTTGTTCAGATGTCCCAGTTCATCGTTCAGTGTCTCAATCCTTACCGGAAACCAGACTGCAAATCTGGACGCATCAGCAACACGGAAGATTTCAAACACCTGGCAAGAAAGGTGAGATTAAACTCTAAGATGTCTGTACACGGAGTCATTGTTTCCGTAAATCCCTGAGAAGCTTCCAGCTGTTCCTTCGCCTCTGCGTGGTCACAGCACAATGAAAGTATTGGTCAGCTTTTAACATAAAAGGACCGTTTTCAAAGTTTCCCTCAAACCAGAACTAAACGGTTGAGCTCCCACGATTTCTGTCTGCAGCTCAGTGTTCTTGTATTTTGCCTCCGGAAGAGACTAAGAACACATTGTACATGTAAACGATTATCTCCCTCTCCTTTGTTTTACCGAGTTCTGTCCATAAAGCTCTTTTTCGGCCAGCTTTTCTTCAAAGAGCAGCATTCTTTCCTCGGCGGTTCCCGGTGGGTCCGTGCATTGTGTGGTTTCACTGAGTGCCACTCGGACATACCAGGACTCTGAGGACATGGGTGCAATAAACAGAAAGACGAGTTGGGCTTCACTCATTTAAAAATTCCGTTTTATTGTCTCAAATTATAAAGGGCAAAGTCACTAAGCGAGATTAACTGTCCAACCGGTCGACCACAACTTAGATACACGTTGCAATCATGTCATTTACTGTCATCTGGTGACAAGAACCGTACCTAACTCTGTCCTTGCCGTGTCTTCCAGCTAACTCACGGAGTTATGAACAAGGAGCTGAAAGCTTGCAAGAATCCTGAGGACCTTGAGTGCAACGAGAATGTGAAGCACAAGACCAAGGAGTACATAAAGAAGTACATGCAGAGGTTCGGCTCCGTGTACAGGCCCAAGGAGGACACCGAGGTGTACTGACCCGATGTTACACTCGCTCTGCGCCGACACAGGAGAAGCACAGATTTGCCTTTCCAGTCACTCCTTCGTGTGTGAACAGTGAAGTAGTTTCTTACTTGTATTTATGTCGAAGAATTGCACTGCTGCCCAAGAAGCTCTCCAGGGGGCCTCCGTGGAACCGCACAGGTCCCCCCCCGCTCTAGAGACAGTCGGAGCCTCGAGACTCCAGGTGCAGTGTTCTCGAAGGAGGGGTGCTACAGAGACTTAACGTTTTCACTGATGGTTTTATTTTTTTATTTTATTTTCCATTTGTGGCTCTTAAATGTTCCTGAGATGATCACCTCAATTCCAACTTTTTAAAACTCTTTACAGCCCTGAATGAGGATTATTCAAAGGAATCAGCTTCGGTGTCAAAATTTAACAATTCATCACAGTTTTGTTGTTACTTTCCACTGTGCAAAAATGGATCAATGACAGAACAGTCCCTCTCTATCCCCTCCAGACACCTTTTTTTAATTTAATTTTTTTTTGTGCACGCTTCAATTCCCCTCACCATCCTCTGCCACTGACTATATCTGGTGCTGCTTTTAACTGGGCTGTGGAGGTCCAAGCTTCCACTCCTCAAACCCTGCCTTTCTTAACCACAAGACTTTGGGAGCCTCTGTTGTTTTATGAATGCATGATGTAGACTGAGGTCGGCACGGGATCCTTGTGGAAATTCCTACATTTTCCACGTCTCCTGCTTCAAGCGAGATACCCTCACTGGGATGAGCTTTTTACTCGCCACACATCGAGGGATCAGCCAACGACGAGCAGGTTGGAGAAAAAAAAAGGATTGGGAGGGAGGGGGGGTTGGAGATCAATATTTTCTTGTCTTTTATCAATTTATGTATAATAACGGGAGCAGAGTTTGAATGCTATGTTTGAAGTGCTGTTTAGCTGTTTGTCCATCCCCCCTCCTCAACTCGTCTCCTCTTCTTACAGGAATGTTGCTGAAAATGAAGGTTGTAACATTTGCAGTTTTAACAGCTTCTTCTGGGTCATTTTTTACATTTTTTTTCTCCCAAACCACAGTTAGATGTTATAGACACACTTAGGTCAGCATTGCTCCACAAATTCAATAATTTCCAGGATTTTTATTATTTTTTTTTTTTACAGCTGGCAGTAAAAAAAAAAAAAAAAGAAATGTTGTTTGTTTAGCATTAGGTCATCAATTTCTCACAGCCCATTTAAAATTGCATAAAAAATTTCCGACATGTGTATATTGCTTTATATGTGAATATATTAAATAGTAGTTTTGGGGAATGTTTAAAATTTGTAAAAGGACTATTATTTCATGGTTTAAAGTGTAAATAATGTGTAAAATTACCAAAGCTGTATGCAGGAGAGTAGGGTCAAGGAGCCCACCCATCCTCACCAGCTCAGTCCTCCTCATGCAGTTCCCACATCATGTCTGTCGAACTTACGACCCCCGCCGGCGAATCACAGCCCTCTTATTTTATTTCAGTGGCCGGGGACATAATCATGTTGTTTTTTTATTATTATTATTATTATTATTATTGTTGTTAGTGGGTTTTTTCTTTTTTTTTGTTATTTTTCTATGTACAAAATAAGTTTCACCCTACTACTGTAATTATTGTGTAAGCACATTGTCATACCGAGTGTACAAACATTTTAAAAGCTAATAAACCTTTTTGTAAAATTATATCCACGTCCCCGCTGAGCATCAGTTAAAGTGCGAATGTGACTCTGCTCGTGATTAACAGCTTTCGGTGCACACCCAAGTCTAGATTTAGATCGACTCTCGCCTCTAATAAGCGCATTGCGTGGATGCCACTTCGCGTCCCGCCGAGCCAGATGTTCGGCCCCAGCAAAGGGGGAAACAAAGTGATCGACTGCCCTCATTAGAGACGTTCGGCTCTCTAAATATGGAGACCTGTGACGAGAGGGGAGCTGCAGCGCTTCCCCCCTCGGCTTTTTCTCCGTCCCAACCCCCTCTCCAGTGTGTGCACATTCCGCAGCCCCATGCCTGTGCGCTCCAGACCGCAGTTAAGCAGTCCCTTCTGGAGTGTGTGACGGCATTTAACGCCGCCCTAGGCCATGCGAGATGCCTGCTCTCACTTAGAAGCGAAGGCAGAGAGATCATTAACAGATCTCAGTTAGAAGGGGGGAGCATCTAGAAGGAGCGAATATTTTTTTTTTAAATACTTAGGATGAAGCTATTATTTTCATTTTTGAAATTATTAAATATCTCTTAAATGATTTCCCCTCAGGGTTTTTGGACAGGAAATGTTCTCATACAGTAAATCCCTTGAGGAGGTAGTAGATTTCATGTCCTTACTGCGATCCAGCAAGAGGCTTTTTCTGCTTTACTGAAAGTGACAGACAGAATGTCTCTCACTCAGTAGGACTGTGATTCTTCAGCAGTAAACGTCACATTTCTATTAACTTAAAAAAAATAACTGGCCATTTAGTGTTGCTACAAGGCCATAAAAATGTTCGTATTCCATAAACAATGCAGGATTTTATGGAAACTTGCTCACTTTGAATCTATGGCCGGCATGAGAGAAAGATACCTGAAAACAAGACTAAATGTCTCAAACTATTAAGGGTTTTTGGATCTTTTTATGTCCTTTCTCAGCCATTTATGCATTGCTTAAAGATATCACCCTCATTGTAGGTAGTGCAGCATTTATCCATTACTTTTGGTGGATAAAAGGGTACTTTCAGCCATTTATCCACCACTTTTAAACACTGATTTAACTCCTCTGCTTGTTAAACAGTTTTTAGGCTGTCTAAAAAATAATTTGCACATTACATATGGTTTGATACATGCACATATTTTTGTTCCACTGGAGTGGACGCCATGCTTCAATGGTTATATTCTGCTTATTAAAGCCCCCTGTGTTGATTAAATAAAAAAAAAATAAACAATTAAGAATGTGGCATAATTATTATCCGATAACCTAAAAATCAACTGTGAATTATAGTAGTAAGGCAAATTCTACGGTTACATGGTTTTTAGATTTTGGCTTTGTCTTTTTTCTCATGACTATACATAATATGTTCAAAATAAATATTTAGGTCGTTATTTTACCACACTTGTGTATTATGCACACTGCGTAATACACACATTTAAGTAATCAACTGGAGAGGTTTCATTTTTTGTTCTGTGTAACTATTAGTTTCCATTAAAAATTAAGTTGGAAGAATTGAAGTTTACAAATTGACTTTGTTTTTTTCCTCCTACTCTGAGCCAGAAATCTCCACTTCACTAGAACTTGAACACACCCAACTTTCCAGTTTGAATTCTGAAGCATTTTGCAGAAGGGTTTGTTCATATATCATTCACAGTCTGATTTATAGAACATTCTCTTCCTAAAACATGCAGAAACGGGATTTATATCTGGCTGTTGATAGTATTTTCTGATTTATGATAAGAAGAAAACTCCCTCTTTAAAAACTGCTGGCTCTGATATATCAACTAAATAAAACAATAAATTCAGGTTGATGTTTGGCAAATGGACAGTTAAATCATTTCATAAAACCTGCAATGCAAAAAAAAAATTTATCTTGACATAAGCAATCATCTGGGGGAAGTTTCACGGCGCTATCTGTTAAATTTGTTG
The DNA here is from genome assembly GCF_022539595.1 of Amphiprion ocellaris. Lineage (NCBI taxonomy): Eukaryota > Metazoa > Chordata > Actinopteri > Pomacentridae > Amphiprion > Amphiprion ocellaris. Next base: position 6,964,603 of record NC_072774.1, read on the forward strand.
CTCTATTCACCTGTAGTATTTTAAATTAAAATCAAACTTATCAAAGTTATTTACTAAATGAAAATAACTCTAAAAACATGAAACCACATGTGGGCCAGACTGCAACTCGCAAACCACAGGTATCGTTGAGTCTCATTGATTTTATTGACTTTTAAAATTGAAATGGTGAGAAAAATAAATACAAAAGGCAAGATGGCAAATCGGAAACAAGCATTGATGTTAACAGTGTCTTTGGATTTTTCTTTTATGTTTAAAATATGAGAAAATTCAAGGTGAGAAAACTGTAGCTGAGTACATTTTTATGATTCTAAGGACAATATTCCTTTTTCTTCAGTCTACAAGGTTAAAAAAATTCTCACTTTCAGCCAAAACAAACCAACATTGAAGATATTTACACTCAAATGGTGATTATTAGGAAGAGCTAAGGAAGATGTTTTTATATTTCACAGAATGCTTCCTTTTTTCTTTTCTTTTCTTTTTTTTTTTTACCCCGATGAGACGTGATACGTCACTGGTGCATAATATATCTTCAGTGTAAATAAACACCACAGCGACTGAGCGGCTGCGGCGGAAACAAAGGACAAAGAAAAAACAAAACAAGGCAGTAACTTTAAAAACAAATCTAGTGAGCAGTTCCTATCTACATATTGGATAAAGTGTTCGTATAAAAAACAGCAACTGCAAGCATGATAGGGATGCGTAAAAACATTTCAAATTTCTGCAGGAGAAATCTGGCACAAAAACCCTGAACCGGGTTTCTTGGAGTCTTTTTTTTCTCTTTTTTTAAAGCATGCACATGTGCACAGAAATGATCCCGAACAGGGAGAGTCATATTGGACAAGAAGTGTTGCTGGAAGTCCTTCTGGCAAAACTCAGCTGCAATACCAAAGTGGTTGCTAAAGTTGTGATTCATAAAAACGGCCAGCCAGAGGAGAAACACGATGATCTAAGGCTTTCCTATTTGTTTACAACAGCACGTGGAGGGAGGGTTTCTTTAAAGTGGGCGGCGGACAGACCTGATTTCTGCCCAAATAACATCGAAGCTGTTGTTTCTGAAAGGGAACAAGTCATGCAGCGCGTATAAACACACGATTTGCCTTCCTGCCACTAAGTGAATATTTACAGCAGCCAGGATTTATGTGCACATAAACAGGATTGTCGTATACACAGATCAGCCACAACATTAAAACTATCCGACTAATATTGTGGCTAGCTTCAGATCCTTTGGGTCCTGTGGGTTGCCAGGTTGGACCTCTATGAATCGGGCTTGCTCTAAGAGATGCTGTTATCTGGGGAGTGTGTAGGTCGAAACGTCTTGGACTCTTCGTCTTGTTTCTTGAGCTGTTCCTGAAAAGTTCTGCTGTGCTGGGAGAGTGCTGTTCTGTTAAGGTGGGTGGTGCATGTTGAAGTAACATCCACATGAATGGCTATATACTGCATTGTGATTGTGGTTTTAATGTTGTGGCTGACTGCTGCATTTCATTACATGTCATTTCCATTAGATTGATTTGTTCCCTCAATAATCGCACTGGTGAGATGTGCAACATATGGTATTATTCCTGTTAATTTTCTACGATAACTGCTGGTTTTATCTGGAGCACACACTCTGCAAGAGATTCTTTCAAGCACCTGAATGCATGTAAAATCAAACGGAACCATAAACTTGGAGGATTATTATTAGAAAAACTGAATTATGTGTCAACAAAGCGATTAAAAAAAAAACCATCAGTGGCGGCTTCCAGCGGCAACAGAGGTGTTGGTATCAGAGTGCCTCTCTTGTCATGTTCAAAGTTCTTCACTCGAGTCTGTCATGTCACTCTTGGGGAGGCCGTCAGACCACAGAAACCCCCTGCGTGGGGGAGTTAAGAGCCGTGACCACGTCGGGCCTCTCGATGCGAGCCAGTGCCGAGCACAGCAGTCCCAGAGTGGAGCCTTCTTTCTGGGCCCAGTTGGAGAGCAGCGTGTGAGCCGGAGCCTCTCCTCGCCCAAACAGGTCCAGCTGTTCGGTCTCGTAGCCCAGCGCTGCTCCCAGGTGCCTCCAGCCCCGACCGCTGCCCTCCTGCAGGAGGCGCTCCACCTCCTGCTGCCTGTGAGGGGGCAGGTTGATGTACAGACGAGTGTCCTGCTTACTGTCTCGCTTGGTACCTGTGAAAAAACAAGCAAAATTAACTTACTGACTCGCTCTATCCACCGACAGAAATTAACTAGTACTACACACACACATATATATATATATATATATATATTTATATAGGGAATATATATATATATAACTTGATTGAGTTTCCCTGTAAACCAACAGTTCTATATACATTCTGGGATATGTTCATTTACAATGTGACCTGTTGATTGTTTAGATACACCAAACTTCCCAGTTTTATTCCTGTCTGTACTGTGAAGCTTATCAAAGGAGGTTTTATATATAAATATCATCGACAGTCTGATTTTTAGAACATTTTCTTCCTAAAAACATGTTGATTTTTTTTATTCCTGGTCGCTGACAGTGTGTGGGCTGCACAGTAGCTCGGCGGTTAGCACTGTCGCCTTGCAGCTAGAAGATTTGCGTCCCGGCCTTCCCGGGATCTTTCTGCATGGAGTTTGTATGTTCTCCCTGTGCATGCGTGGGCTTTCTCCGGGTTCTCCGGCTTCTTCCCACCGTCCAAAAACATGCTGAGGTGAATTCGTGACTCTAAATCAGGGGTAGCCAAGACGGTGCCCGCAGACACCTGGTTGCCCACAGAGACCATGTGAGTTGCCCGTGACACATGTTTTAAAAATAACAGTAGTCACCATGAAATTCCTTATAAAAAATATAGCTGCTGTTCTTTTTCAATCAAAAAATACTAACAATAATACAGATTTTAAATTACAATATTTATTATAATTTTTTTTAAAAACAAAAATGTCTTTGGTGTAAATGAACTTTGACCTTGTCCGAGTCAAAGTTCACTGCGCATGTCAAACCACCACGTCACTCTGCTGCGTCCGGACGCAGACACTGTGGGAAGCTACATGTGGCTTTTACCCCCAAAACATGGCAGAGAAGCGTAAGAGAAAACACTATTTTCACGGTGATTGGGAGGAAGAGTTCCTTTTCTCGACAGTGAAAGATAAATGTGTGTGTCGTATTTGCGGGGCGACTATTGCGTCGGCAAAGCGGCACAATGTGGAGAGACGCTACTTAGCCGCTACAAAGCTTCCATGCTAACTAGCCACCTGCTAGCGCACATAGACTGTATGCGCACTACGGACAGGAAAAGCCGGGACTTAAAGGCAGCTTTGAAATTTACTACGCGGCGAAAAGTTTCTTCGTGGAGAAAAATGTACCATTAGAAAAGCTTGTTTTAGTGGCGACAGACGGGGCTCCTCCATGACGGGTCGCCATGCAGGCTTCATTGTACGATGCAGAGGTGATCCAGACTTCCCAACATTCCTACATTACCACTGCATCATTCACCAGCAGGACATATGTATGTACAAAAGTGGCCGGATTTGATCATGTGATGACTCGTGTCGTGAAGATCATAAATGGCTCCAAAGCCAAACAACCAGGACATTGAAGGTGCTGCTGGAGGAGCTGTCAGCTGAACATTGTGACCTGTTACTACACACAGAAACCCCATGGATCAGCAGGGGACCAGTTTTGCAGCGTTTTTTGTCACTGTTGGCTGAAATCAAAGAGTTGATGCAGTCCAAAGGGGAAGACACCTTGCTGCTTGAGGACACTGGGTGGATTCTTGCCCTTGCATTTTTAACAGACATCACTGGGAAACTGAACCATCTGAACTGTGAGCTGCAAGGTAAAGGTAAGACATGATAAGCTCTGCAATGCCAGACTTCCCACTAACACACATTTACAGACAATGAAAGAGGTAATATCTGTTGTCATTCAAAACACCGTGCCATTGCACAAATATGTGAAAAATAATTTGTTGAAAACATTTAATGATTTGTTGTTATGATCTGTTAAAAATGTTGCAATGCTGGTGAAAAATGCTGGTGATTAGTACTAATGTGATAGGATTCATTTCAAAATGTGAAAGAGTTGATTTTTTTTCTTACATAACTGATAATTTGTACAAACGTGGGACAGAGTTCATGAATTGTTCAAAAATGTTACAAAGGTAGTGGTTTGCACGAATGAAGCATGATTTAATGACAGTTAATGATTTCCTAAAAATGTTAGAAGTGATAATTTGCACAGAAATGTAGCTGGTGTGATTTTGAACAAAATGCTGCAAATATGCTGATTCATAAAAAACTGCCAAGAAAGATATTTACCAAAGTTTCAGAGATGGGATACCTCTGACTTTTAATTATTGGAACAGATTTCCATATATATATGTGTGTGTGTGTTTCCTATAGGGCTGCCACTAAAGACGAATCGATGAATCGTCTGAGCACGATACGTCATCAAAAGCGGAAGTGAGCGCGCAATGCAACAGCAATCACCCTCCGAGCAGAGCGCGTAACACAGACGGACATCCGCGCTGAATCGCACATATCTTATACATGTACGGTGATCGGACGGTGATTGCTGTTGCATTCCGCGCTCACTTCCACTTTTGATGACGTATCGTGCTCAGGCGATTCATCGATTCGTCGTTAGTGGCAGCCCTAGTTTCCTACCGTCGTTGTTGTGGAAATCATTGTTAATAATTATTGTAAGGAACAATTAACATAAATGTGATCAGACAGTCTTTTTACATATTATTTTCATTATTATTATTATTGTTTAAAGATGATGGCGCAAGTTTGCTATTGAGGAAGTTTGTATCAAACAAGGTGCCCTTCGTACGACTCAGTACCCTTGAAGTTGCTCTCAGGTTCAAAAAGTTTGGTGACCCCTGCTCTAAATTGGTGAGAATAGGTGAGAATGTGAGTGTGACCGTCTCTTTGTGTAGCCCTGTGATAGACTGGCGACCTGTCCAGGGTGTCCCCTGCCTTCACCCTAAGTCAGCTGGGATAAACTCCAGCCCCCCAACGACCCGAATAAGGATTAAGCGGAATATAAATGATGGATTGATGGATGTTCTTGTTGAAGCACATTTCCAGATCATTTCCCTTTGAGTATTGGGTCTTATCTGCTGCATTAGGGGGCAGAAAGTCTCAAACTCCAGTTGCTTTTTCCATTGAGGTAAAAAGCTGCAATGTAAAAGGATTCCCCAGCGAGAAGAGACAGACCACTGAGGATGAGCGCTGCTTTCAATGGGGCTCTCAGCTCCACGGCTGCCGGAGTCACTCAGTCATCCCTGTGAGCCCTGTGATAGACTGGCAACCTGTCCAGGATGTCCCCTGCCTTCACCCTAAGTCAGCTGGGATGGACTCCAGCCCCCCATGACCCTAATGAGGATTAAGTGTTGTATAGATAATGGATGGATGGATGTTGACAGTATTAACAGTTATTAAAGAAAATCCCTCTATGAATACATTAACCCTCTAAGATGCCAATAAATTTAAAGCTAAATTTAACCAAAGTTCAGATTTCTATTATGGAAATATATGCAAATTTGCACATTTCTAATAAGACACCTAATTTGCATAATTAAACATTAAATTATCCTTAGTCCTTAATGTAAGAAGTCAAGTGGGAAGAATATCATGTTGATATGCTTGCATTATTTTTGCATCTTAAACACATTATCTTGTGATCTGTTGATTGCGTACATTTCTATGTGTATAAAATAGTGCTGCTTGATTCTGGAGGCTTAGATTTTGTTCTGGGGATGGTCTTGAGTAGAAGTAAAATTGAGGTAATTTATCATCTTCCTTGTAGATTTAATGTTATCTGCTTTGTTTGTGTATTTTGTGGCATTTCTTCATCGCAATTTCGGCTTCTCCTACACATTTAACTAGTAACTTTAGGTTTTTATGAGAGTGTGGTTCGGTCCTTGGGGGGTTTAGGTATTTATATCCTAGGATTTTACCCATTTTATGTGAGCGATGTTTGGAGTACATTTGTGAAGACTAACTATGGGCTCATTTTTCACTGCGATATAAAATCTTGCCCTTCTATGGAAACAGAACAATCACGGCTAGAAGGAGAGAGAATCCAAAAATGTCTTTTGTGCAGAGTGCCTTCAGTCCTAAAAATAAAAAATATTCATTTTGCAAAAACTGAAAAACTTCAATCTTATATGTGCATTTTTCCAAGTGTCCACAGGTGTTACCAATACTGGAAAATAAATGTGGGCTCCACATGCAATAGATTCTTACCATGTACAGTTTTACAACCTCTACAACTGTTTTCACAATGCTCTAAACAGCGACTAAGACATTTCACCACACTAAATGCCCCTTTGTTTACCATTGTTGAGCCATTCTGCATTTACTTTATTGCTCAAGTATGTTTTATTTTCCTCTCAGTGTGCCTAATTTGTTTCCGTGCTTGTCTCCTCTCGGCTCTGTGTAAACACTGCCTGCAGTTCAGACAAAAAGACACTTCATTTTTGTCGCATGATTGTTAGTTGCAGCCGAGTGAGTCATAGCTTCTTGGTTGTTGTTGCGTCTACATGATTTGTTTTGTGCAAATGGTGGATTTTTTTGGGTCAAACTGTTAAATGACAAAGGTAGAATACAGTGGCTTTGGTAAAATATCACAATTTTAAGCTTAAATGTAGTTCATTTTCCCAATTGGACCACCATATCATTTCATGGTTTCATGGGCTGTCAGTAAAAAACAAAAACACGTTGTCCAGCATAGTTGTGGAATGTTTGTTTCATGTCCTGTCCTGCTGCGACCCATGTCTGCAAACTGAATTGCCCCTAGGGGATAAATAAAGTTATCTGAATCTGAATCTGACCATATAATTAGTTAAAAGAAACAATTCTTTCTGTTTCTACAGTTTCAAGGTCTGATAAAGATGTAATTTTGGCAATTTTTGAACCTGGCGGCAGTTTTTGGGGTTCAGAGGGTTAACCAGTTAGATTGCAGCTTTGTGTCTTTTCTCTCATGTAGTTTGAGTTTTGTTATCTTTGCACATACTTATGGTTCTTTAGCTGCATGGTTCTTTTATCTGCAGTTACTGGCCTCATTAGTCAAACAGTGTTCACAGTTTTCTTCTTTGTTATCTGTTCAGTTCTCTTTCCTTCACTCCAACCAGTCGAGGCAGATGTCCACCCTCCCTGAGCCTGACTCTGCTGAAGGTTTCAGCTTATGAAAAGAGATTTTTTTTCCTCGCACTGATGCCAAAGAGCTGCTTAAAAATGATTGTTGGATTTCGCTTTGTAATAGAAAACTGTAAGCTCTTGACGTTACTATGTGAAGTGTCCTGAGATGACTCCTGTTATTCTGTGAATTGGTGCTATATAAACAAAATCTAATTAAACTAAACTGAATTACTAGGATATAAGGCTATCAAAGTGTTGCAAAAATGCAATTACACCTTTGTGAAGTCTATTTCAGCTTCGGCTGTGCCATACAAATATAAATCCAGCCTTTACAACGAGTAGCAAACAACTCAAAGACAAAGGAGAAACTAGCATCTTGGATCCTTTACACTGTTTTCCACTGCAGGAACTTTCAGACTGTTATAGGCCCACAGGAACCGTCCTTACAGAACCTCTTCCAGGCACCTACTGCAAGGGTACCTACTTCTGACCAGCCCTGCAAAAACTGCTCTATGGATCTTGATGTTACCTGGTTTAAGTCCGAGAAGAAAAATGCTGATGAGATAAAATAGAGAAGGACATAGGAGACATTTTTTCTGTTGATATCCTCTTTATAAGCAACTTTTTCAGACTGTAACCCACTTATTGATTGAAGCTTCGTTATCACTGGATTTTCCAGCAAGACAAATAATCCCAAGCATAAGTCAACCAAAAACATATCCAGGAATAAATCCTGAAATATCCTGGACTGTGCAAGTAAGCAAACCCCTTTGGAAATCTCTTTGTGGTATTTACATAAAGAATTGTGAGCAGTGAGTAGGAAGATTGTGCATGTGAGGACTAAATTTACCAAAGAGATGTCAGAAGCTCATGACCTCCAAATTAAGAAATATTATTAAAATATATTGACTTTGATTTTAATTTATGACCAGTTATTAAGATGTTTATATTTATCCTTAGTAATGTGAATGAGCTCAACTTTCTTCAGCTGGATAGTCACATGTAGAGAGATGTTGCTGCAGCCTATTTAATTTTCTGCATCCTGTCTTCTACAATTTAAATTAATAGAGTGAAGTAATCACATTTTAGCACAGTGAGTTACAAAAGGGCTTGATGTTTTGGTAACCTTGTTAGAAATATTTTTCAGTTTAGTTTCTACCGCACCTTTGCTGGGCTGGTTGTCCTGCAGGCTGTAAGAGTCCAGAAACACTCCGCTGTCACTCTGGAGCTTTTCTCCCTCTGGAGGAGTTCCCAGCTCGGCCGCCCGGGCTTTAGAAAGCGCCTTCTTCTGTTTACACGATCTCCAGCTGGGTAGAGCACAGGATAACAATGTCAGTTAAACTACCCACGGCGAGCTATTTTTCCTCCCCGGCCACACATACTCAGTATTAAACACACTTAAGGACGAGGACTCACCATTTATAAGCCACATATATGAGCAGGCCGAGCACCACAGCGGCCAGAACGGACACGTAGACCAGAATGTTGTTGCTGCCGCCCTCGTCCTGGGGGGTAAACTTGGGCGTTCCAGGTGCAGGACTGGCTTCTCCTTCCTCCATGGCGGCGTCTCCACCCGGCCAACGAGGAGAATCTCTGGTCCCGTCGGCGTCGGCAGGACGGGAAAGAATGTGCAGCTTCTTATCTGTTGGGATTAAGAAAAGGACACGTGTCGGGAACGGAGAGTATCACTGCATCTGCACACATGCACATCAGCACACATTTGGACACCATAAATTAGGGCCAGATGTAATGATAGCCTCAGCCATCCCGCTCCCCTGGGGTTTTCGAACCTTTCATTGCCCCTGTTTCCAGCCTCCTTCGCCCTCCTGCGGTTTGCCTATTTTTGGGATCAAACACTACGAGGTACCAGGCTGACCCGAGTGGGGTCAAAGGGTCGCGACATGTGGACCCGCAGCGTGTACAGATGACCCCACTCCTGGAGAGCGAGTGTAGCCGTTTGGGGGCAAACTAGGCTAGCTGTCAGGGTCAGCAGCCTCCCTTGGTCTTCAGGTTCTTCAGGGCAGTTGACCTGAAGACCTGTCAAGCTCATGTCAATTGAAGTACAGCGCTTAAGTGGATTCTTTTTTCACTATTCGTGTTTCTCCTCTCAGCGGGCTCAGAGGTGAGGTGTGGATGCAGGTGTTGGCCACATGTCCTCGTTCTCTCGCAGACCCTCCCTCTCCTTGTTCCACCTCCCTTCAGCTTTTATCTTTTTATCTGCTATGGCTGCCTTCCCCCTGCATCAGATCTTTAAAGGATAAAGCTGGCTCCATTACAAGGCCAGGACCAACAGCAGAAATATATAAACTATAGTACAAAGACAGCGAGGCTTCAACAAGAACCAGAAATCTTTACGCAGTGGAGTCAATTTATCGTCTTTTATGGATTTTTTTTGGCAATAGCACAAATAAAGAATGTTACCAAACTTGTCCTTTAGTCCTCTGAATCCCAAAAGGCATGTTATCTTCAAAAAATTGGCAAAATTAGCCCATTTATCAGAGTAAGACACTGTAAAAACAGAAGGATTTTAAACTTTCCAACGGTCTTTTAGAGAATCATATGTCACGTATGGTGTTGTCAGGAAAGGTAACCAAATGTAAGCTTAAATTTGGGTATTCTATACGTCTCATTTTTAAGAAAATACCAAAAGTAAACCATTTGCATTAGCCAGATTCTGTAAAAAACTAAAAAATTTTGTGCAACTCGGCACATCCCTTAAGAAAATAGTAAGTCAGCTGCGACCAATAACCACGTGACAAAAATTCAGGGAATTCTTCGGTTAAACTTTTATCTGTGGTTAATTGGAAATGTGTTGTCAATGTTGATTCCAGTTTTTTTTTAATTTTTGCAAAACTAATAATCAAAGAATTTCAACTTTCATTTTTGCTCTTTTAAGATTTAAGGCATTATGCCCATCTCATACTGCACAGAAGACATTTTTGAGTTCTCTCCACTTCTAGCTATGGTTGTGTTGTTTCCATAGAGGTGCAGGACTTTCTGCTGCAGTGAAAAAATGAGCTCACAGTGGGTAAAAATGTGACAGGAACACAAAACTGCTTTGGGTTCAGAGGTTTAATAAAACACTGAATTTACTGAGTGGAATTCTTCGCTACAACTCACCCATGCACAGTGTGTCGGAGTTGGCCATACAGGGACGGATCTCCACCTCGCTGTCGGAGCACTGGGTGCACTTCTGGCAGGGTTTGGTGCTGAGATCCTCCTCTGAGAAGGTTCCGGGTCCACAGATGTGACAAAGTGTGTCTCCCTGAGGGCCACACTCCCGGACAGCCCCCTCACCACGATTGCATTTGGAGCAGGGAGCGCACAGGCCGTATGAGCTCAAAAAGAAGTAGCTGTTGTCGCATTCACATTGTGTGTTTTGGGTGGCAGAGCAGGAGGCCAATGTGGGTACGCCGAACGGGCACCTGGCACACGGGACGCAACGGCTGAGGCCTTCAGAGTCGGAAAACGTTCCTGAGAAAATGATTACAAAATCCCTGTCAGTCTGGGTAAAATTATGAGAACCACTATGTAAAATCTCCCAGCCTCTTGGATGTATGACGGAGATCATGATAAGGCAGGTAAAACAGACTGCATTCTCTGGTACAGTGGAGTAGTAACACTAGATGATAAGTGCTTACCCCGAGGGCATGGTGCACACTGGGTATCCTCTTTCCCACACTCCACCACCACTCCAGAGCCGGCGGGACACAAACTGCAACACTGCCCTGAGTCAGTGAACTCGCCACTGGCACAGGCATTTCCAAGAGCAACCTGCAGTAAACAGATGACATAGTTAGACAAAATACTGCCACTTTTCTTTAGAGGAAAGACAAACATGGCCTTGTGTTCTGGGCCACTTTGAATCAGCCCTGTTCATTTTGACACAACAGTTGTTGTATTCATATTTAGAAGGCATGTTATTTGGAAAAAAATTCAAAATTAGACTATTTGTCATTGCTAAAGAATCACTGGCTGTTTTACTTTACGGTGGTCCCTGAACTACTCATCTGGGACGAGTTGTTCCATTGGAAAGCATAACTAAAACTAAGCTTAAAATAGTGGTATTGCATCAAAATCACTGTATTCTACGTGTCTCATATAAAAATGTACCAAAAATACACTATTAGATTTAACTGGATTCTGTAAAAAACTAAAAATTCTATATTTTTTTGGCAAAACCAAGAAGAAATTAGTAATGCAGCTGCAATTAACAGTAACATGACAACAATTTAGGGATTTTTTTGGCTGAACTGCAGGCTGTGATTACACAAAACAAAGAAGAAACAGGTATGGAAAGATAAAATAAAAATGTAAATAGTTAAATACCACTATTTTTCCAGTACTAGAAACACCTGTAGGCACTGGGACAAATCTTGCATAAATTTCTTTCTTTTTTTCACTTTCTGTTTAATAAATAATAAAAGATATGCAACTTTAAGGTTTTTTTTAAAAAGACACTGCAAAAAAGGGATATTTTTAGTTCTTTCTGCTTCTAGTCTTGGTTGTGCTGCTTCTGTAGTGGTTCAGGGCTTTAGATTGCAGTGAAAACATTTACCTACAGTGAGGAAAAATGTGACGGAGCAAAAAACAGAGGGTTAAACAAGTCGTTACCAAAAAAAGTCAACACGAGAGGAAGCTTTTCTTTGTCTTGCTATGCCCCCTCTTATGGAAAGGAAATCGCCCACATCCCCACGTCCGTGCAATTAAAGAAGCAGCGGGGTGAACTGAAAATGGCCCTTTATTATCTTTCTATCTGCCTCAGTTTTCACTCTCAAAGTGCTCTGGGTCCTTATCTGCAAGTGGGTAATGGAGAGCCCAGCTTGAGTTATGACATGAGGAATAGATCAGACATTCCTAACAGCTTGTGCAGCAGGGCTGGTGCCTGACAGGAGTGGCTGGCTTTAATCAGATGGCTTTAGATCAGTGGAGAGAATAAAACAGAGAGGGGGCGAAGGAAAACAATCAGAGGAGGAGGAAGGAAGGGGAAAAAAATGAGCTCTCCGCTCACTGCAAAATCTGTGTGAATGACAATGTGTCAGTGTCTGTGTGGATAAAGCGTATGGGAGGGAAATGGGAGGATAGAAAGGAGACTGCTCCGGCCCCAGGCGAGGGTGTCAGTTAACCAAGGCTGCCCAGCATGAGAGAGTCCGTGTGGGTGAGAGGGGGGTCTTTGAAGTCACCCAGCCCTGCAGGTGTGTCTCCGAAGGTCAGTATTTCACTAACAGCCCCACCTCCCTTCTGCAGGCGGTGCGCGACGGCATCTTAAACATGCACACATTTAAAGGGGAGATTGGCCTGCTCCGCCTGGGGGCTGACAAGAGCAAACAGATGTCTAACAACTAACCTCCTGCAAAGGGGAAAAGTAACAGCTAAACAGCCCAATGATGTCTCTCTTTGTCTCTGAAGTCTGCCAAGGAACACAGGGAACATGTGTGAACCTGCAGCGCCTCCAACAAAAGCCCACCACACACACACACACACACACACACACACACACACACACACACACACACACACTGCCATGCCCCCAGTCGCAAAACACTAAAATGTTCCATGCTGATACTGCAGCAGCTTTGAAACCGGGCTCGCCTCGTTCCAAAAACAACAGCCCCGTTTGACTGCACAGAGGAGCCTGATGATATCAGTCGCAGAAGCCAGATCAGAGGTATTAGGGTGCTGGTGGGGGCGGTGGTGGAGTCCAGCAGGCAGGAATCGGGAGGATATCTGGAGCTGGCAGACGGTGATCCTAATAACTTGTGGCAGAAAAAGCATCCTGGTAGCTCCGGTTGGTCCTCTGCATGTGATGGATGGAGCGTTACATTTTGGATTTCCGTCATTTTGCAGTGCGAGTCCGGGCCGGTGCAACTCCGCAGGCTCGGCTGGAGGCCCGACTCGAGCTGCCAAAAAGCTTGGCACTTTACCCGCCGGTGCCCAGCGCACAATGAAAGATTTAGTGCATGCCCAACTGGAGACGAGCGGGAACAGTGATCCACTCAGGAGAGGAATGACTGCGTAATTATCTACTGTATGTTCAGTATAATGTAGCTCTACATACAGAGACCATCAGAGTTTTACTGGTCTGAGAAGATATTTCAGGATAATGAATAGAAAATATTTACACTGGATGACTTGAAACTGGATTTGTCCAAGAAAAAAAATGACATTTAGTAAATAAAAACATGTCTATGCTTCCTTACAGAGATCACGTATTGGATTAAACAGGACAAATCACAGCTTTAGGGTGTAAACTAGGGATCGACTCAATGTCAGATTCAACATTTTTCTCTTTATCGGTTCAGCTCTTTTTCAAAACTGCCTTCCGATAAATCTGTAGTCTTGCGAAATGTCCCGCCCACAGCCCAATCTGATTGGTTACCTATCAGGAGTTATGGCCAATCAGAGCTGAAGGATAAATGTTGAGAAGCTCTTTTTTAATTTAACTTGTAAGTTTTGCATTGGAATTTGTGTTATTGTGAAATTTTAACACCAGAGTTTTCGCTTTTACTGCAATGACTGTAAATATTAGTTCCAAATATTGGTTATCGGTCTCCTTGATGATCATCGGCCCTAAAAAACACGTCAGTCGAATCTTAGTGCGCAGTCGTGTTTCTACATGCATCTATCCAGAAAGTAGCATAAAATAACAGGAAAGTGAGGATATAGGTGCCTCTGAGTTAGTTTTTATAACATCAAAGGACACAATCAGACTCTTAGATTGTTGGTTTGACTTTGGTGATGCACAAATAAACACGTTTTCAACATTTATTTAACTGGATTCTAGTTAATTAAAAGCTTTTGTTGAACATTGTGAACTTTTGCCACTACATTACATTTGCTCACGTTGCTACAGTATCATACTTTGTCCTTATTTTCAGTTTAAAAGCTACAAATATTGATTATTTCGATTATTTGATCAGATGCTTGGTCTTTAAAATGTCAGAAATTAGTGAAAAATGTCCAAACCCCCCCAAAATTTTGTTCTCAACCCCCAAATTTTTGCACTATAAATATTGCACATACTTTTTTTTTTACACTGTTTTGTTTCCTCACATACTTTTTTCCACTGTTCTTTGTACGTGTCTAAGTAGACTGTTGATCATTTAGGTCATGATAATCCTAAGAGCTTTAGTAGAAAACAACTGGACTTCTCTTTTAGGTTCTTTATAAATTTAATATTGGTCTACCTCCGTTTGTATGAATAGAGGGCATCTGAATGAGGTATGTAGGTAGAAACACAGTGAGCTCTGAGTAACAGATTCAGTGCACTGATAACTTGTTTATTGCTGCTTACAACAATAAAAGCCTTTCAATCCTTTGTTATTCCGTTTACTGCCACAGAGGAGGAAAGAAACAAGAACATACTCTGTAAGTAAGAGAATTTAGACTTCTTGTTGAAGCACATTTCCAGATAATTTCCCTTGGAGTATTGGGTCTTATCTGCTGGATTTGGGGGCAGAAAGTCTCAAACTGCAGTTGCTTTTTCCATTAAGGTAAGAAGCTGCAATCTGAAGGGATTCCCCAGCGAGAACAGACGGACCACCGAGGAGGAGCGCCGCTTTCAATGGGGCTCTCAGCTCCACGGCTGCCGGAGTCACTCAGTCATCGCAGATCACACACACACACACACAACCGCACACACAAACACACACAAACACATGCACACACACTTATTCATTTAAGCCCTGAGACATTTTCTTCTGTGGGCCCTTCTGGAGTGAAATCGGTGCTTTTGAAGAAGCGCTAGGAGCCAGAGTTTCCACACTTAATCTAATCTGCGTGAAAATAAACACACAAAAGGATGCTCTCCCCCTGTGAGGACTCTGACCCGCCAGAATCCACAATCTGACCAACGGAGGAGGCTTTCGGCCACAAAACCGAGCTGCACATCCCACTGATCTGCGCTGATTACTGTCATTGGTGTACAAGGCAGCATGAGGGACAAATTAAAAGGCTCCTTTCCTGCAAAGAAAAAACGTTCTCCCACAACTATTATCCTAAATCAAACAGGGGCAGAGATGCTGTAACTATTAATCTGCAGATTTTTTTCCCAACTTTAACCAAAGTGCTGCGAGGAGATAAAGATTTCTAAATGATCCTGAAGTCTGCCTACTCGATGGAAATTCAAATGACTGTGGTAGCAAACTAAACTGCTCTCCCCCCACCACTACCACACGCACATAAACACCACAAACTGGGAGAAAATGATGATAATTGCTTTGCTCCGGATATCCAGACCCCAGTAGTTCTTCTAACTGGGCCGCATTTTCACCAGGAAAGCAACAAATGTGGCAACAGAAACCAAAGAAAATCAGTGTTCCAGACTCCAAATCAACTCCTGCACCAAAATCCTCGATTTTTGCAGATTAGAGACCAAATCTCGGACCTCAAATCCTGCTGATGTTATGACCGTAAGATCAGAAAGAGATCTTTTAAAAAGGTGAAGTGTTATCTAGACACTTTGATCTCACAAGAGTGCTTTTACTCAGAGCAGCATGTCTAGACAGGACTACAACCCCTTTGGGCTTTTTCACCTAGATGAGTGTCAAATTATTGTCTGTAACTAACTATGGAGGCAGGGGCTTTTCTTTTCACCCTGATCCTGGCTTAATAATATAATAATATGCTATCAGACACCACAGAAACTGTAATTTGTGCATAAAATACCTCATTTATCACGGTGCCAGTGCATAATCTTGGTTAAACTGTTGTGCTCCTGATGTTTTTGAGTTGTTTTCTTGCCGCTGCACATAATGATGGGCTGAAAACTGTGTCATGTGAGTGGAAAAACTGGAAAACTGACCTCCCAGTTTGAAACAGAGTGAAATTGTGACCATGTGAGGTTTTCCAAACAAGCCTGTGGAAGGTAGGCCAGAAGAAACAAGGCTGAGGAGCAGTTTGGCTTTAAGAAAATGGCAGGATGCGATTTAATCAGATGTGTCCTCTCAGTCTTTCCATTGTTATTTGCCAACTAGAGTATGACAACAAACATATTCACCAACAGGGGCCGTGTGACACAGCCTTAATGAAATATGGCTCTGTGGTGTGAGGCAGATTTCCTCTGGGAACAATGAGGCAAAACTGAACTGGGTGGGTGATGTTTGCACCTATTTTCATGGTAAGAAGCCAGAAAGAAAGCAGAGAGAAGGAGGATTTTGTTCAGTGCTTACTTTGAACAGCAGGAGGGCGCATACAACAAACGGTCTCATGTCTTCAGTCTCCAAAAATCCTCCTTGCCTTCGAGCGGACACACTGGCGCGTCTCCAAATCTTCTGACAGCAACTTTCTTCAGTCTGCAGCCTTCAAAAGTCACGAAAAAGTGCAAAAAACGTCCAGCTTTCTACATCCAACCAAACACCCAACTTCTCAAAAAACGCACAAACGGGAAACTTCGGTCATAGTCCAGCAGTCAGACGTTTTTACGCACGAGAACGCGGCGTTAAAATGCGCGTAATCCGCTGATTCCCCCGGTGGAAACGCAGCATTGGGCTCTTTCAGTGCATTTCTTGATGGGGGTATGTGAGATGAAACAAAAGTTGACTGTGTTTGAGCTCGCAGGATGCCCCGCACCGCCGCCTCTCCTGCAGCTTTGCAACAGATGAGTCAGGAAAAAGCTGCTGCTGAGCTCTCCTGGGCCTATTCTCCTCCCATCTACTCAGCTTTCAGCCGGGCGCCCTGATTGGCTGCATCCCTGCGACGCGCCGCTCAGAAATGTAATACAATGCAGCAGTAATCCACTCTGTCATCATCTGTGTCTCCAGTTATCTACTGACTGATATAAACTCATCTACCTGCTGGAAGTCTGTTATTTTAAAGCCTTTACTGCATACAGGATAATGAAAATATCAGTAATACATAGAGGCCCAAAGAGTCCAGGATTGAATAAATACAAGGGCAACGTTACATAAATATTATTATTAAGGAAATGGCTAAGAATAGGCTTAGAATAAATATCAGTGGTGGTGAGATAATCATAAGAATGCTACATGAAGCACTGCACTCCTGTACAAATGCATAAAGTGTTTGTATTTTACCAGTATTTCCATTTATCCCACTTTGTATGGAGGCCACCAAGGGTCTCGGTGAAAGTTTTTGTTTTGTATTACAGTATTTTTTGCATTCTTTTTCAAAACTTTTGCACTCACCTCACAAAAACTTTTACACTCCTTTGTAATACATATGTGCTATCCCGAATAACTAGCGGGTTTAATTACAGTAATTTTGTGTTTCCTTGCTATAGTTTTACATTGTACCAAAATAACTTTTGCATTACTTTGCAGAACTTTAGTTTTCACCACAACTTTCATGTTAGCTCACAATAACTTTTGTTTTTTCTCAGAACACTTTCATTATCTCCTGCTAACTTTTACATAACACCTTAGCAGGACTTACAAAACTTTGCACGACTCCACAGTGGTGTTTCCTTTGCAATACTTTTGCATTTCCTCACAACAGTTTCATGTTTCCATGCAAATTTTGCAGTCTACACAATTCCTCTGCATTTCTTTGCAATAAGATCTGTGTTCCTTTGCAATACTTATGTTTCCAACCAATAGTTTCACATTTCCTGACAATAAATTTTGCATTCCAATGTGATACTTTTGCATTACCTCACATTAGTTTTGTGGGTTATCACAATAACTGTCACATTCCCTCACAGCACTGTTTTGCTCCCTTGGAATCCTTTTGCATTCCCTCAGAACAGTTTAGTTACCTTGCATTATTTTGGTGTTCCCTTGCATTGAGGTTTGCTGTTCCTTACCGCAACTTTTGTGCTCACTCGTGATAACTTTGGCTTTCTCTTACAATACCGTTGCATCTTCTTACTGTATATTTACGTATAAACTGCAGAGGAAAATATTACATTCCATCAGAATAGTTTTGCGCTGTCTTGCCATAACTTTTGCTTTCCCTAGCACTATTTTTGCATGTACATGTGAACTGCAGAGTGAAATATTACTTTTTTATTGTATTCATTCAACTGAAAAAAGCTCTATATGTAAAACATTTGATAAACTCTGTATAGAATATGTTAGATTAAGCTATCCACCAGTATATAACACTGTTAAAATTAGTCCCATGTATAATAAGAAGCCGGAAGAGGCAT
This sequence comes from Amphiprion ocellaris, assembly GCF_022539595.1. Lineage (NCBI taxonomy): Eukaryota > Metazoa > Chordata > Actinopteri > Pomacentridae > Amphiprion > Amphiprion ocellaris. Next base: position 6,982,820 of record NC_072774.1, read on the forward strand.
AATTCCATGTTTATTTTTTTTCAAATTCACTAGAAATGATTCCACAGAGACATTGTGTAACTTTCCAAATCACTCAGCTATATTGTGGGACATTTTCACAGCATTTATTACAGTAAATCTGTTAATCCTGATGAAAATCCTTTATTATTATGGTTGTTAACACAATAGTGACCGTAAATGCTCAGATAAACAGCAGCAGCTTGTACAGATTAAACATCCATGATACAAATTAGATTGGAGAATACAAATAGGGGGAAAAAAACAGGGCTTCACATATTTAATCAGAGGTTTCTGGGAAGAAAACTTTATAGCTTTCCAGCAGCTTATTGCTTTTTTTGTTGTTTAGTGCAGTTTTAGTGATTTCAATAAAGTTGATGATGTTTTAAATCTAGACTTCTAGAAAAACTTGCTTCAGGGAAGAGTTTTATTCTGTCTTTGGACAATTTAGTGAATATGTTTATTATTGTTCTTTATATCTGTTAGTTCACTTCTATCCAGCATCAGTTGTCCTGATGAAAAACCTTCATTATTATTATTATTATTATTATTATTATTATTAATATGAACAAAATAGTGACCACAAACGCTCAGAGAAACATCGGCAGCTCATATAAATTAAACATATGTGATACAAATTAGATTGCAGAATGAAAATGGGGGGAAAACCAGGCTTATTCAGTGAGAGGGAAGAAAATTTTATAGCTCTCCAGCAGCTTATTGCTTTCGTTATTGTTCTTGGAAAAACCATAAAAAAAATTCTGTTAAATAAGTGAATTCAATTTTAGCCCTCCAGAAAAACTCACTTCAATGAAGAGTCTTATTGTTTCTTCAGAAAGTTTAGTGCCTATGGTTATTATTGCTCTTTATATCTGTTAGTTCACTTCCATTAAGCATCAGCTGTCCAAGTGAAAATCCTTCATTATTATTATTAATATGAACAAAATGCTCAGATAAACATCAGCAGCTCATTTAAATTAATGATATGCGATACAAATTAGAAGAGAAAATAAAAATGGAGGGGAAGCAAGTCTTCACACATTACATATTCAGTCAGAGAGAAGAAAATGTTATAGTTTTCCAGCAGCTTATTGCTTTTGTTGTTCTTGGAAAACCCATGAAAACTTTCTGTTAAATAAATTAATTCATTTTTAGCCCTCCAGATAATCTTGCTTCAGTGAAGAGTTTTATTGTTTCTTCAGAAAGTTTAGTGCCTGTGTTTATTATTCCTCTTTATCTCTGTTAATTCACTTCCATCCAGCCTCACTTGTCCTGAGGAAAATCCTTACTAAATGGGGGTTTGCGACTCGGTGTTACGGCCCCGTTGGGCTACTTTCACAGAGCTGTGATCAGTTGTTATCAGAAACAAAGGAGAGCAGCGAATCAAACAAGATGCTTCTTAAGGAGAGGTACACGTTTGATCTCAGCAATTCAAAAGATTAGAAAACCAACGCAGGCTAAATTACACACCTTGTAAATTCTAGTGAGGCATCGCAGGGGGGCCGCAGACTTCAGAGGAAAACAAATGGAGAGATCCCTCAGACACAATAGTCCTCGCACTTCAAAGCCAGCTGAGGGATAAGAGGAGACAGAGAGGATGTTCCTGCTCTGATAAAACTTCCAGCCAGGTCTGACACAGATCTGCTGTTCTCTCATCCACAGCAACACACAAGAAGTCTCCTTCATTTTAATGATAGGGATTATATGCCCCCTTAAAAATGACAATCCATAAATTATCCAAACTGCAGAAGTGCATATTGTGCAAAAGCTATGAAACAATCCTGCAATAAAACTAGAATCAAACACAAAGAAGAGCAGCAGAAATAATACATTAAAATATGGTGGAATACGGTGACATTCAAAATCAGTGCAAAACAGTGAAAATAAAGCCAAATGTGTGTCCAAAAAATGTAAAAATTCAAAATTAAATACAGTAAAAAAAAGAAGTCATTTTGCATTTAAATGTAAATAAATAAATGAACAAAATGCCATTTGTAAGTTAAGGTTGACACAGTTAAAAAATAAATAAATAAATATATATACTATTTTTCATTATTTATTATACATAATTTTCCTTTCAAATACATGCAAGTATCTGTAAAGTAGTTGTGGTTGACATGCAAATGATTTTTTTCTGTGATTTTCCTAGTTATTACCTAGAATTTAACAAATAGGCAAATTCACAGTAAATTGTCCAAAAATTAAAGTTAAAACTGTTCAAACAACATTATTTTTTTCAATGTTTTTAGATGTACTTGTTTTGCCATCACACTGCAAAATCTCCATCATTAAGTCATTTTTATGTATATTATCAGGTTTAAATGCCTATTTTTAAGCATATTTCCAATAAATAAATAAATAAATAAATGGAGGGAAAAATCAGCCCAGACAAAGGCTCATATTCACAGTGTTGCCCTAAACCATGCAATGAAAGTAATTTTAGAAGCATAAAAATGTCAATTTAACATTTAAGAATAAAATTACACAAGCACAGAGCAGACACATTAAGAGAAAGAAAAGCATTCATTATCTAAACATCATTCAACAGTAACTTAAACTGTCTTAGGGTTGAAAAACTTGTCGGATCTAAAAAAAAAAAAAAAAAAGTCCTGAAGGCGTATTGATGAATGAGATATTCAAGGAAATCCAATCTTGTGACCAGTAGTTTCTCAGTTTGAAAAGTGATGATAATTGACATGTTAGTTTATTCAAGATTTCTTTGTAAATAAAAAAGTCACTGTTGTTCCCTTTGAGTGGTCGGTGATAGCCACTCTACATTAGCATGTGATTTACATTTCTATAGTCAGTCACTGATTTAAAGTTAACTAAGTATTCCACAAAACACTGCTGAAAAAGAAGCATTTTTTGGTTTGTTTTTATAGTTTAAAAACCTGCTTTATTTAACATGCTGATTATGAAAGCTAGAAGAGATTATTTTCTTTCTTTTAAAAAAAAAGGCAATAAATATGTTTTCAAATTAAAATCAAATCAAATTGATCTAAAATGTTTGTTTACAAAAACCTGAGTTGACCAAAAATGACACTAGAAATGCAAAAATCACCCAAAAAGAAACAAAAATGTCACTAAAAGATCGAAAAATGAGCCAAAAAGATGAAAAAGGCCTTAAAAGACAAAAAATGAGCCAAAAATATGAAAAAATGCCCTAAAAGGTGAAAAATGACACAAAAAGATACAAAACTGTCACAAAAAATGCAAAAATGACAAAAAGATTGAAAAATGTCACATAAAGATGCAAATTGACAAAAATGTGGAAAAAAGTCACTAAAAGATGCAAAAATTTCACTAAAAGTTGCAAAAATGACCCAAAAAGATGCAAAAATGACCCAAAAAGATACAAAAATGACCCAAAAAGATGCAAAAAATGACAAAAAAGATAGAAAAATGTCACTGAAAGATAGAAAATGAATCAAAAGGATAGAAATATGACACTAAAAGATACAAAAATGATACTAAAAGAAGCAAAAACATCAGAAAAATGCAAAAATGACACAAAAAGATCCAAAAATGACACACATTTTTTGCATCATAGTATGGTTGCACTTATCTATCAAAAATACACAACCAATTTGTTAAAGAGAATAAAATAGAACAAAATGTTAAAACACAACAAAATAAGAAAACAAATTTAAAGATCAAATTTTAAGATAAAATAAACATAAAATATTAAAAACTACAACCTTTAAGAGCTTCCAAAAGTCATTGAAAACGAGTATTTCTTGAGACTTTTCTAAAAAATGTCAATAAAGGAGGAACTTTTTAATTGTTTGGACTAATAATAGCCATAAACTGCTTGGTCAGACAAAATGCAGTGAAGCAAACATCAAACAAACATTAAAATTACCATAAGTCCATTAGAAATCAGAGAACTGAATCAGCTTCAATCACGTCTTTATTCTCTACTTGCCTATCATCTTGCTGCAGGGCCTCAGACTCTTTATCAGGGGCCCGAGTTCCTCTGTGGTCATACTTGGGTGGGAACGATAAGGCGGCTGTAAAACAACATGGACCAGGAGGAGGGGGCTTTGACTGAGGCCTGTTTGGGGGTTGCTGTTTGTGGTTCTTGGCAGGAACAAGTTGAACAACACCGAAATTGCAGCGACATCCAACCCCTCGGCCTGCCCTCGGGTCCAGAGAGTTCAGGGGGAGATGCTGCCAATAACCGGTAGCGAGGTGTTAAACCCTCCCTCCATTGTCAGAGCCACTTCACCCTCCTGCTCCACTTCCCTCATTCTGTGGTTTGTATTCGACTGGAGGTCTGCAGGTCACTTTTACCACCCCCAGCCCCCCCCAGCTGCTTTGTGCCCCACAGAGGTGTTTACGGAGAGGCCGACAGGATGTTGGGCCCACCAGCACATCAAAGTCCTCCTTCTTTAAGTAAATGTGCCGTTGGTTGCTCACCGTGACCTTTTCAACTTCAGCGGGGTTAACGTCACAGACGCATGTAAAGGCTGGATTACAGCAGAGGAGCTGGATGAGCTGCATTGTGGCAGCAGATCGGTTTCCTTCCTGCTGTGGTTCACACACAAAAATCACAGCTCATTTTTCACTAAGTGCTGATCCTCCTCAGGAGATGATGGGATACAGATTCCTCAGTGTAAATGTACAGCAATTATTGGCCGTATTATACTGGAAAGGGGAAAAATAAATGTAGAAAACTGGGAAATTTAGAAATTTAGAAAATGACCATCTGATAAAAACAATTTAACATTCCATAACTATAATACATTTTCCAGACTTAATTTTATAATGAGATGATTAGTATTTTTTGGGATTAGTGATGTTTGTTGAAAAATATTGAAAAACTAAACAATTACAAATAATAGATAGGTAGATCTGTAATTATCCAAGAAATCTTTCATTTTGATAGATAAAATTCTTAAATTGCTCATTTAAAGAAAGGAAATGTTTGTTTAAAAAATGCAAATGTATTTTTTACGAACAAATTGCCAATTTTAAACAAATAAAAAATACTTATGAATATAAGAAAGCATTTGTTAAATTAAAATTGTGAATGTCATTTTTTGTCAATAACTTTTTGTAGTTATTCACAGCTACTTACAGATATTAAATGCTAAATAAAATGCATTTATTTAACATTTTTGCTGTGAAAAAATCTGTAATTATACATGATATCGCTCATCTAACAAATAAATGTAATATTAAAAAACTAATATTTCTTTTTCTGATTATTAGTATTAATTATGCAATGTTTTTAGAAATATATCTACACCATTAAATTTAACAGTTTTAACTTCATAAATAAACAGGAAATATCTGTGAAATCAAATGTTTTCATTGTCCCAAAAATGTTACTTTTCTTAAAAGAAAAATAGAAAATTTTATAACAATAACATTTTAAACACAGCAAAATAGATAAGTTATAAGATCAAATTTTAAGATAAAATAAATTTAAATACTGCAAATTATACACTTTTAGTCTTTTACATTTATAGTTACAGGCTTGAAAGTTATATTACATTAAACATGTCAATATTTGCAAACCCTCCCGGTCCGTGTATTTAACTGACAATTGGATTTTCCGTTCTGAAACGGGTATTGAAAAACAAAAAACGAGTGGTTATTTGATCTTCGTTTTAAAATACAAAAATTATAATTGAAATAAAAGGCGTTTTTCCTTTTCATGATCAAAAAGGGATATACGAAATTTTAAAAATGCTTTGATTTTCATTTTATATTTAGAATAACCAAAAAATAAAATCAGTAAGAGACAGAAACAAAAAAAAAAGGTCAGTTTTTTCATTTTCTGAGACCGGAAGTGGTCATCAGCAAGTGTGGAGCCAAACGACGACAAGATTCTCAGAGGGCGGAGCCAGAGAGCAGTGATTGGTTACACCATAGATAATATAGAACACAGCGCGCTAGCTATCTAGTCTATGTATATCTATGGTCGGCCCGTCTGTTAGCATCTCTGGCTGCTGTTGACCTTGTTTTTGGAGGAAAACACGGTAAGAAGATAAATACTTCTAACCTGTAGCGTTGTTTTGTTGTACGTTAAGTCAGCGACTTGTGAAGAGTTGTGTTTTGCCGTGTTTGAGCAGTTGGTCCGGACGCGTTAGCTAGCTAAGCGGCTAAGTTAGCTAGCGGGCTAATTAACACAGGTGGCTAACTTACCGCTGAACACCTGTGTTAGTTGCTGCTGCAGCTGTCCTCATTATTAGAATGACCTTCTCAACCTGTATTTCTCTGCTGTGTATTTTAGCTTTTAAAAAAGTAATTTTACTTTAAGGTTCACTGAAACCCGTTCAGCTGCACTGAAGTTTAACATTCAGCTGGTTTGAATTAAACCGCGCTTAACATTGTGCAACATTACCTCTCTGAATCTCCATAATTTCATTAAATTCCTTCTCTCTTCCACTGCTCAAGTTCAATCCAGTATATAAACTGACATTAATAGTGAATAAACTAACAACCAGCCATTGTATTTATTTATTACTGCATGTATTTGTAGTAAAACATGAGTTGAAACATCCTACTTTTGGATCTAGAACTGCACAAGCCGTTCATTTTCAGTCACCTGACGAGTTAAACTCCCCTTTTTATGTGAAGTTGAAGCAGAAAGTCTGAGTTAACAAAGAAAGTTGTTTATAATTTGCGATACCTGTTATCTCTTACTGAGGCTTTAGTTTTTGTTGAGCTGATTTACTCATAGAAACTTTGTTCAGGAAGATTTCTCAGTAGCTCAGAGGACAGGCTGCTTTTTACACAACCTTGTAAGCGAATGTCTGTCAATGCTTTCAGCAGAATTTAGAAACACAACACTTCCTAAACAGATATTTTGAGGCTGTGAGGTTGAACGTTTGAGAGTCTATCGGTGTGTTTGTGGTCTTTCTGTTTCTAGGTGGAAGCTGAATTAGTGAGGATGACTCCTGCTCCTGTCATCTCTAAACTCCTCCCACATCTTTACCTGCACAGGAGGAAAATCACTCCTGTAGGATGCAGGTATGTTTGTCATTATTATAAAAAGATGTTGCCTGGTGACCTGTCAGAAACCCATTATACAGAGTCAGCCAAAATAATGTTTACACACATCAGGAAAAGAAAAACTTGCATAAATATTTCAATACCAAATTTATTCAGACATCACCAGATTAATAAAAGTTATCTTTGGCCTCTGCAATTACAAGAGGTGCTCAAAGTGGTGGCCACTGGCTTCCAGACATTTCTGTTGTGTTGTAGACGTCACTTGTTGATTCTCCATTCATGAGGGTAGCGCCATCTGTTGGAAAAACATCGTACAACAGGACACAGAGTTATCGTGATTTGATCAAACTTAGAAAGAGGAATCTATGTGTAGAAGTACTTATACAAATGAAATATCTATGAAAGTTTTTCTTTTCTTGATGTGTGTACATTATTTTGTCTGACTCTGAACTTAATGAGAACAAAACTGTCATTTAATTGTTGCTCTGAAAGCTTCTTTAGTGAAAACCAGCTGGTGTTCTGCTTTGAAACAAACTGCTGTTGAGGTCTGTGTTTTTAGGTTTAACCCCACAGTTTCTGAATGAACTGACAGTTGTTGTTTTTATCCTGATCAATGTGGACGTTATAATTGATGGTAACATTTACTGATCATACAATCAGCATGACAATATAACAGTAGAACATTCTGACCACCTGACTAATACTGTGTTGGTCCCTTTATGCTGCTAAAACTCCTCTGACCCAGTGGTTCATCAGAACCTCTGGGGATGTCCTGTGGATCCTGTGGGTTGCAGGGTGGATCCTACCTAGACCAGGCTGATCCTGGACCATCCCACAGATGCTCAATCAGATCTGGATGTGGGGATTGTGGAACCCAGGTGAACAGCTTAGCTCTGTCATGTTCCTCGGACCACTCCTGAGCAGTTTAATTTGTCCTGCTGAGGGTGGCAGCTGGCATCAAGGACTGCTGTTGCCATGGAGACTAAGAGGTTGTTTGTCCTGCAGTGTTTAGGTGGTGGTACATGTCAAACATCCACATGAACGTCAAGGTTTCCCAGCAGAACGTTGCATTAGAACCAGATGATGGATGTTGTTCTCTTCAGCCGTCAGTGGTCAGAATGTTGTGGCTGATTGGTGGATCTGTCTGCCTTTACTCTGACATCCAGAGTTATACAAAAGTGGAGTATGTGTGCAGTGCAGAAGAGATTTACTTTGTTGTATGGAGTTTTTTTTTTTTTTAAGGGCGAGCATTTTTTGTAATCCACCTGAATGAAGACTCAATCTTTCCCTTCAAAGGATAGTTAATTGTTACTACAGCTTCGATAGTGGTCCCATCAGAGAAAATCATATCCATATACAGATTTTTATTAATTCCAGGCCTGGTTCAGTAAAGATTATAATAATAACTACATCAGATAATTTTTTGTCACAGTTGGAATTTTGCAGCCTGAGAGATGGTTGAGAAGGTTTCAGTTCTTGTTTTAGCAAAATATGTTATAATAGAAGATCTTTATTGTCATTGTACATGAAATTATCTGCAAACCAGCAAAGTGCATCAGTCTGAGGTATCTAAAAATAAATAAGTAAAGAAAAATGCATCTAAAGCCAATAATAAACAGAATATTTTGAGGGAATATTGTTAAAAAGATAAACTGTCATTAAAATTGACTTTAAATTTATCTTCAACACAAGATAAAAACATTTACTTTCATTACTGATGTTGTCAAGTTTTAATAAAGTTCATGCTACTTTTATAAAATGATGAAAGTGAATAAATTGTATTTCTGTGATCTGTGTTTGATTTCTGTCTTTTCTCCTGTCATCCAAATGTTCAGAGGGAGATGATGCCACATCTGGTCCAGCTGATGGAAGGTCTTGAAGTTCTCTGTCTGGCCTCGACTGAAGATGGTCGTCTCACTGGATTTAAGGTTCAGATGCTCAGTAACAAACTCCACCAATGAGCCAACAGGGAAGCTTTAGGTTTATTAAATGTTGCTATGAAGGTATCGCTGTTTTTCGTTGTGAATGCAATGAGCTCCAACTGAAACTTGAATTAGAACTTAGAAGTAAATCCTTCCATCTGAAAGGATTTAGTTGCATTAGTAACCTCATAACATTGTAATTTTTATTCCAGTCTTGGCTGGAAATAGAATCTCTGTATTGATTCAGGTAAAAACTGAACTTCACAGCATGTTGGAGCAAAACAACCAGATGAAAACTGTGATGGTGTTGGATTGTCAGACCGTAATGTTGCAGCTCAAAGCAGCTTTTCTAGCTCAGTTCATTCTGACATTCAACTATGAATCAACACAGCAGATGGTGATCCATGCTGTGGAAGTCTCACATCTCCTGATTTAATGGAGCTGCTTTGCACTTTTTACACTGTTTATTCACCAACACTTTATTTAATAAAAGTCCCATCTAGTTTTTATGAGGAATGTGATGTTTTAATTTCTCTGTGAATAACTGCAGTCTAATGTAACAGCTGGAGTTGTAACATCTGTCCTGATATTGATCATGAAGTATTGATCAGAATACTTATGGTTAGCAGTCATCCCTGAAGTTTTACATTAAAATCTTTACTTGTGTTGTGAACTTTGGTAAGAAGCAGAAACATTAGCGTTGCCATGGATACATGAGTGTTCTATTCTGTCCATGTTTCCATTTTGGGAAATGCAGTCCAGATGAGTTTGTTTTTACTGCCAGCTACCATTCAGTCTGAGATATTAAGAATAAATAAATGTGCATAATGTGGAAATGAACAGATTTTATTTTTATTTATTCCTACAGTTGCTGCATGTAAAGTTCCAGAATGTGGAGGAATTTAGTCTCACAATGACAGACAATAAATATTATCTGAAAGTCAGGTTATTGTTGTTTATCAGCACAATACAAAAAGATTCTTGTTAGAAATATTCCAGTTAAGACTCTAGAATATCATGATTTATGTAAATTTACCTCAATAACATGAATGTTCAGGTTAAGATTGTGCAGTGATATTTATTATGTAAGTTTAGCTGATTATAGTTTATGACTCTGCACTACAATATTATTATTTAAATATTATTTATTTAAATTTGCATCATTATTATAATATTTAGGGTCAGACCCTACAGTATTGAGATTAAGAAATCAAATATTCTATAAAATGTAAATACACTGAACTCATTTGGATATATTTAAGTGAGACTCTACAATATTATTTGACACAAATCTATCTAAATCAAAATTTTAATAATTTTCATGCCAAACATTTACTGGACTGATTTTAAATATTAAAATCATTCCTTTCTAATCCTCTGCTGTACGTTCAAACCTGAGGCCTTAAATAGAAACACACAAGTATCTGATTGAAGGAACTTCTGCAGAGTCCTGGTTCCAGAACATGATGATAGAATTATAGACAAACTTTAACAAAAGCTGCCTGAGAGTTTACAGGTTTTTATGTTGGATTTCTTCAGTAATTTAATGAGTTATTAGCAAAAAGCAAGTGTTCATTTGATGAACTTCATTTCCTAAAACATCCAGAATTGGAGCTCATATCTTTGGCAGCTGTAAAGTTTCTGCTCCTTCAAAGTTCACAACACAATGAATGAATTCCTAAAACACTCTCAGTGCTGGAGAGCGTTTGATGCTGAAGCACTGACCAGTTTTTCAGTTTCTTCTCTGGAGATGCACAATGAGGGACGTCTGCAGCGACTGAGAAAGAGTCTCACCACATCCTGACATGAGGAAAAAGACTTTATTGAAGACTACAATGAGAAAAACTATCAGACAGCAGACGGCTGCATTCAAGGTGAGCTCTGAACATTTGATCTGGAACAGGAATTCAATAACTGCAGCATGAGCTTCATTTCAGTCTGTAGCTGCTGAATTCATGGATGAATCATCTGGCACTAGAGAGGAAGACCATCAAACATCCACATCAGCTGATGGAGGTCCAAGAGTCTCACCCAACAAACAACCTACAGAGTGAAGACCTCAAATCTGATTGGACGGCCTCCTATTCAGCCACGTGTGAACAAATGCCTCTAAGCTGATTTGTTTTCTAAAATAAATCTAGTTTGAGTCCTAATCTATGCCTGTGTGTTTGCTTCTTTACACTGCTGTTAACAGTTTAGGCTGTTAGATTGTTCCAGATAAGACAAGTACAAGATTCTTCAGAGCCGTTCTACCATGAGCCTGACAGGAAGAACTCCAACAGCTACTAAATGTTCCTGTGTTCCTACAGTAGTGAATTTTAGGTGGAATATACCATTAAACTCACCTTTTAGGTCTACATTGGAGGATTTTAGGTGGAATTTTCTTCCAAACCGTCTTTTAGTCTACATTTCAGGATATTTAGGATGGTATATTCTTCCAAACCAACTTCTCAGGTCTACATTTCAGGTGGAATATTCCTCCATACTAACTTTTTTGGTCTACACTGAAAGATTTTTTCTAAACCACCCTTTCAGGTCTATATTTGAGGTTTTAGGTGGAATATTCCTTTAAACCAACCTAAATTTCATGTTTTGATCATTATCAAGTGAGAAACCTCAATCCAGACTCTTCATAATGACGTTCGAGGTTTATGCTGCTGTTATTTGTGTAGTCCAGACTAAATGACAGAAATCTACAACTGTAATTTTATTTCAGGACTCGGTTATTAAATGTCAAAATCCATGTGACTCCAAAAACTCAACAGCTTTACAAACTCTAAGATTAAACTCTCCACAAAGATCCAAAATAAGTTGGACTTCTACATGAGAGCTTTAATTATTCTTCATCTACTTCCTGAACAATTTGGTCAATAAAAAAGACAAAAACTAATATTTTTAGTTGAACTAAAGACAGACTTTGTGATTTTTCTGCTCACATGTTGTTTTGTTGTAAACTTCCTCTTTCAAATAAATAGCCTCCTAACCCCCTGGAAACCAGCATTTGTCCTGTTTTTGTGTTGCTCCTCTGCGACCCTAGACAGCCGGGTCGTAATGTTTTTTGAGCAACACACCATACTATGACGTTTTTACAATGAGGGTTCTACTATGGAACCAGTTTGACATGTTCAGGCGTTCTTTGTGTGAAAACTCAGAGATTTCAGGTATCAGAAGGTGGTTTTCAACTTTCTTTGTTAACTTTCTGCTTCAAATTTAAATTAAATTTCCTTCACTAAGCCAGCCCTCTGGACTTCCAGTAAGCTGTGTTCCTATTGGCTGTCCAGGTGGCTGCTTGGTGTTATCAGGAACACCTGAGCAGCTCAGTGTCTTCCTGCTTTATTTAGCTGCAGACAAACATTTCCTCTGCTTCTCTCCACCAGTGAACCGGGTTTGGCTCCGTTGCTTCAGTTTGTTCTTTAGGCGTTAGCTTGCAGCTTCCAGCAGTAAAATCATCTTTAATGTGTTTCTTGGTGTGTTTTAGGGCTTTGTACTGGATAGTTGTCTTGGTAAAGGTGGTTCTTTAGCCACAGTCAGCACATGGTGCTAATGTGTGCAGTGATTAGTGGATTTGGTGCAGCTGTGTCTTTATCTTGGCTGTAGTGAGTCTTCAGAGGTTTTTGGTCAGACACATTCTGTATTCCTGTTTGAGAACCAGCGTTGGTTGTCCAGAAGGTAAGAGTTCCTGTCCTGATTCTCTGTTCTCAGAGCTTCTCTGGTAGGCTGCAGGAGACTTTAGCGTTTGGGTTGTGCTAGTTTGGTTTTTGTATGGTTTCATTTGGACGACTATCTTGAGGACCCTCCATGTGGTTTAGTGAGGTTTTCTGCAACAGTTCTACAAAGCAACCTGCAGCAGAAGAGCCTTTGAGAGTTTTTAGGAAGTTCTGGAGACCAGACTTTAGAGCAGCAGAAACATTTGTCAGCAGTTTGAGCAGGAGAAGGTGAGCTTCAGAGTAGAAATGAGACGGAAACCTTCTTGACCCGTGTGGTGAGGTCCTGTAGCAAGAGTTTGAGCAGGTTGTGAAGAGTCTGTAGTTCTTTGGTCTGAAAGCACAAGAAGAGTCGACCCATTAAAGGAGAAAACAGGAGATATTGTTGCTTCTTCTGTCGCTCTGCAGTTTCCTTAGACTGAATATCAAGTTTATATTTTAAATGATTTCCCATGTGAGCCCAAGAAGACTTCAATAAACTCCCTCCATCCCCTGGACACAACATATTTTATTACCATGTTAAATCTTTTTTTTGAAGTGTTTTTGAGTTTTAATCATAGCTTTAGCATAGTTTTTTCTCTTTGCTTGTTTAGTTTTGTCATCTGTGTAAAAGGTGCTAAACAAATAAAGTTGAATTGATAAACTGAATAATTGACTAACTCATGATTGTGACAACAGAAGTATTTTCATTGTGATTTAAGGGTTTATTTCATTTTTAAGGTTAAAGGTAAGGTTAAACATTAAATACAATTAAATTATATTAAACAGACAAAATATTGAATTAGATAATTCAACAAGATACAATACATGTCATTATGAAATTAAACAAAAATTTTAAAATACAAATATTAAAAATTACAGATAAAATATTTTCCATAATTAAACATTTAAAAAATACAATTCAACAAGAAGAATATTAAACATTTTAAAAAATGCAAAACATTTAATTAGATTATTACACCTTTAAAAAAACAAAACATTTTATTTAAAAATTAAATGTTTAATTAGAAAATTACATCTTAAAGACAATAAAACTTCAAATAGGAGTTAAACAGAAAATACAATGAAGCATTTAAAAAGAAAATGAAACATTAAAAGGTGGTAAAACATTTAAAAAGAAAAACCTTAAAGATTTAATCTAAAAATTAAACATTGGGAAGGAAAAAGGAATTTTTCAAACAAGCCAATAAAACATTTGAAAAAACAACAATTAAACATTAAAAAGACAAAACATTTCAAAATCAAATCAGACATTAGAAAAGAATAAAAGGTGAGAAAAGAGCAAAACTAAACATTTAAGAAGAATCAAACTAAAGAGAAAACATTTGAAAAGACACCAGTTAAACTTCAGAAGATCAAATTAAACAGAAGAGACAATAAAAGGATGAAAAAGAGCAAAACATCAAGTTGTTTCTTCAAACATTTCCTCTTTCTATGTTCTTGGTTTGATTGTGGACAGATTTACTAAGAACTCATTTAAGAAAACTGCTTTCCAGATAAAGTCTACTAGTAGTTGAAGGCATCGATCAAACTAATGTTACCTTCTGATCTCCACAAACTTTACTGTTCAGTGAAGAGAATCAAAGTTTGTTAAGGATTTCTAAAAAACTCACAAGTGAAGGTCTGAGAAGAACTCAGATGGATGGTCTAAATGTGAAATCAAGACTAATGGTCACAAGTTTTAAGGCTTCTGTTAACCAGAAAGTTCAAACTAACAGAGAAGTACTGAGAAACTTTTAAAATTTCAGTCCTCAGACTGTCTGAAAGCTCAAACTAACAGAGAAGTACTCAGGAACTTCTAAAATTTCAGTCCTTGGACTGTCTAAAGGTTCAAACTAACAGAGAACTACTCAGGAACTTAGAGGATTTCAGTCCTTGGACTGTCGGAAGGTTCAAACTAACAGAGAATTACTGTGGGACTTAGAAAATTTCAGCCCTCAGACTGTGTGAAAGCTCAGGTCCTGAGGACTCGGGAGGTCTGGAGGCTTTGGAAAGTCTTGGAACTGAGGGTTCCACCCTCCAGCACAAAGGCTGAAGTCCAACCTCCTGAGAAAAACAGTCGAGTCGAGACTCAAGTTAAAAAAAAACTCGAAAACGACAAAAAATAGATGATAAATGCGCAAAAACCAGAAGAATTAGTATCTGAGCGAGTAGCTCAGGGGGATAAGAAGAGGACTACCAAGCGGAGGGTCGCAGGTTCAAGACCCACCACTGGCAGTTTTCTTTCTTTGTCTTTGTCACGATTTTGAGAAAATGTTAGGAAGTGTCTGGTCTTGAACCAGCGACCTGCAGCTCCATAGGCAAATCCTTAACTCACTGAGCTACAGATCAGATGAAAAGAAATAAATTCGTCGTCCCTTTGGCATCGTAGTTCCTGAAGTGACCACATGGGTGGAGCCAAGGCGGAGTCTGGGTGGAGTCAGGGCGGAGAGTAGGCGGGGAGGTGGGTGGCGGCCTCCCCCCTCTACTCCCCCACCTCCCCCACCACCCACCACACCTTCCCCCGCCCGACGAGTTTTTCGAGTCTCCACGAGTTCTTCGAGTCTCGACAGGTTTTCCCGAGTTTCTTGAGTTTCCACCAGGTCAGAGGCAGAACAAGTTGTCATGAAGAGGTGTTGAAGTCGGCCAGGATGGACTGACTTTTTACAGCGACTAGAAGGAAGACCACTAGAAGAGCAGGCCTTTAACTACCATCCATGAAATCCATGGAGTCACTCCACAGAAATGAAGGGAGGTCAACTTTTATCAACCTCCATCCAGATGTTCAACTTGATATCTTTGACATTTTTAGCACCACAAACCTTTAGTATCACACTTTATTATCATTTATTAGGACTTTAATGGAATCCACCAGCAGATTTAGTTTTTGTTGACAAACTTTATTCTTGTCGTCGTGGGACTGCAGTATTTAAAACTGTTCCTTCTATTTGACCTCATGTTTATTAGTTTTAGTGGAGAAAGTTATTTTAATTGTCAATTAATCTCTTAAAAAACAAATAATAAATTGGGTTAGTCAAGAGCTTTAAATTTCTGACTTTGTCATATTTTAAGTATGACAAAAAAATTTAAAAATAAAGCGTCTTGAGACAATTTGACCTGTAACTGGCATTATATAAATAAAATAGAATTTAAATTGTATGTATCTTGTAATGTTGGAGTAATTCAGCCATATATGTTGGAAAACACATTTTCTTTGTCCATTAATCTGTTGATTGTTTTCTCCAGTAATTCATTTCTTGTTTTGGTTTATAAAATGTCAAACCCAAATATTTTCAGTTTACTGTCATAAAAACCAAAAAGATTTACATTCATGATGCAGGAATCAGGCAGTTTTTCACTTTTTATCTTAGTTTAGTCAGAAAGATAGTTGATAATGTGTGAATTGTTGCAGCTTGTGAGTCGTAAAAAGTTTTAATCTTTGGGGCCGAGTGTCCAAAAACATTTCGAAACCAACATCAACAAAACCTCAACAAAGATTTGAACATTATTAAAGGGAAATCCAACTTTTGCATGACTATGTCTAATTAAAGGACATTTATTTCCAACGTAAATGTCTGATATTCATCCTCTGGAGCTTTCTCTTCACATCGTCTTCCACCTGGACTGGTTTGGTTGGGAGAATGTGCAACAAACATCTGAAAAACTGCACTTTAACATCAATGAATGACACTGAAGTTTAATCTCTACATAAATGAGACTGAGTCTGGATGTGCTGCTCTGTCATTAACTCCTAAGTTTAGGGAAAGTTAAAACAAAAGAGGACAGTTCAGATCAGACTTGAGAATGAGCTTATTTTGAACAAACATCTCAGACTTTCTGAGCTTCAGCACCTACAGCAAGATATTTTAACAACAAGCAACTCAAGAGATCCAGAAGTTTGAGAGAGTTAGCTTTAGCTGAGCCAAAGAACATGTGGGACGCTAACCTAGCAAACATTTCAGACTTTTCTCTGTGAATTCTGAGAAATAATTTCCTATTTAATGACAGAGCTACACATCTTAACTCAGTCTCATTAAAACAGACTCTAATTCAGTGTCATCCATCCATATTAAAGAGCAGTTACCCAAAATGTTTGTTGCATGAGCTCCAACAAAACCTGTCCAGGTAGAAGGCCACTTTGACAAACAGGAAGTGGAAGATTCCAAGCAGATTTATAGAAGGGGGAACCGGACTGTACTAAGTTTGGTCGAGTATAGAGGGGTGTTTTGTGGGTTTTTAAGGCTGATAATGATTATTAGTGAGACATTTGGAGTAGATATTCATTTGCAGTAAATGAAAGTATTTAAAATCTTGAGTTAAACTTAGAAGAACACAAACTCTAACAGAAAACTTTGTTGATACGTTTTTGTTTTGTTTACAGATGTTAAGTTAAAGGAGTTTTATTTGTGACGTATAACCAATCAAATCACTCCAGAAGACAGAGCGACCACAGGTAGATAAAGGTTCAGAGCCAAAGTAGCACCATTTTTAAATGTATTTATTACCGTAAATCAGTAAAAAATAAAATACTGATAATCAGTAAATCAGTCAGCCCACAATTACTACAATTCTACAATGTATGTCTCTTTCCTTTGACTTGTTATTTGTACAATATATGATGTATATGATGGCGTTTTTTCATCCCAAAGGCTGTACTATGATGTTTTCTAAGAGACATACGATGCTACTCTGGTTGTTCTGGCCCTGGGCTGCTGCACTCCTCCTCTGTTGTTTTCTGGATTGTACTCAGCTTCATGCCTTCGTCCATCCGGCCTCCGTTGACTCGTCCCGCCTGCCGTCTCTGGAGCTGAAGCTGGATTGGAACAGACCAAAGTACAGTCCAATCACGATGCCAGCTGCCTCTCAAAAGGCTCCTTCATCTGGCAGGTGGCAGCACTTCTTCTGAGGGGAAGCTGAGCTGGCCCAGCAGAACTTTGGAGATGTGTTCCAGTGGTTGGTGGATGTGTGGGGAGATAGAGAGGGACCTTTGAATTGTTCAGAAAGGAAAACAGGGAACCCATTGGTAGTTTTAGTTTAGGGTGCTACTGCGGTGTGTTTTTGGGTTTGAAAAGGTGAACAGGAAGAGTTTTTTTTTCGTATTGATTATGTTTTACTTTGTTCCTGGTTGGAATGTCCATCAATGTCAATGTGAAGTTCACTTTTAGTTCTGTTTATTTATTTTTATTTTACTAACACCCATTTGCTTTTAACCCCCTCACATGTTGTGTTGTTGTAAACTTCCTCTTTCAAATAAATACTCGTTTAACCCTCTGGAAACCAGCGTTTGGACTGTTTTGGTGTTGCTCCTCACCTACTTCAGACAGCAGAGACATAACAACGTTTTGTGGACCAAAAGCTATACTATGACGTTTTTAGAGCGATATGCTATACTATGATGTTTTTTGGGTTACATGCTGCACTATGACGTTTTTAGAGCGACATGCTATGATGTTTTTCTGGACGACATGCTACACTATGACGTTTTAGTGCGACATGCTATACGATGACTTTTTTAGAGCGACATGCTGCACTATGACGTTTTTTTGGACGACATGCTACACTATGACGTTTTAGTGCGACATGCTATACGATGACGTTTTTTGGACAACATGCTATACTATGACGTTTTTAGAGCGACATGCTATACTGTGACGTTTTTAGAGCGACATGCTATACAATGACGTTTTTAGAGCGACATGCTATACTATGACGTTTTTAGAGCGACATGCTACACTATGACGTTTTTTTGGACGACATGCTGTACTATGACGTTTTTAGAGCGACATGCTATACTATGATGTTCTTTGGGCGACTTGCTAAACTATGGCGTTTTTTGAGCCACATGTTATATTATGAAGTTTTTAGAGCGACATGCTAAACTATGACGTTTTTAGAGTGACATGCTATACTATGACGTTTTTTGGGTGACATGCTATGCTATGACATTTTTTTGGGTGACATGCTATACTATGATGTTTTTAGAGCGACATGCTATACTATGATGTTTGTCGGGCAACATTCTATACTATAGGCTTTTTTAATTGAGATATTACTGAGGTTTTTTTTTGTTTTAGTTTTTTTTTGTTTTTTAGCAACATATAAGAATTTGAACAGTTTTAAAAATTACTATACTTTTACTTGTGCAATGAAATTATTATTCTATGGCATTTTTTAGATGACATATTATACTCTGATGTTTTCTTGAATTACATACTATTTTGACAATATACTGCACTATGACATTCTTTGAACCACATATCATATATGACAATTTTAGGCAACATCCTATCATTTTGCACTTTTTGAACCACATAATATTCAGTTGAGTTTTTTTGCCGACATGCTATACTATGAACTACAGGCCATACTATGTTATTCTTGAAAAGTATACTATACTTTGACATTTTCTGAACTACATCCTATACTATGGCGCTATACACAGAGTGCTTTGGTTACATGTTGATTTATAATCTAGATTTTTTTCTGTTTTGTTTTTTGACGGGATTACCACAGACCTGACTGTGAACACCGTTGACACCCACCTGAGGGAGACGCTGTCTAAGATCTCAAGGCTGCTTGGTCGTGGTCTTTCTGGTCCTGCTCCAGAACGTCTTCATCAACTACGTCTTCTTTTGAAGAGGCCCTCAGATGCTGCAATCTCTGACCTTAAGGAGGAACTGCTACTTTCACTCTGTAACGAGACGGCAGTTATTTTAAAGACCCAGCTCCTGGCGGCTTTGAGTGACAGTTTAACACCCATCAAAACGGATCTACAGACAGTTAAATCTGAGCTGTTGGTCAGTATTTCAAACATCAAGTCCGACCCGGCTGTCCTAAAGCACGCTGTGGGTGAAACGGAAACTTCACTCTCCACATCACCGACGACATCGTCACACTCCAAAGCAGAGCACCTGTCTGCTGAACTTTTAAAAGTGGACTATAAATGTGAAGAATGTGAGCAGCAGCAGCCTGTGAGCAGCGGAACAGATGTGATCAGAAAGAAGTCATTTTCTTTTTTCTTTTCTTTCTGGTTGACTTGATGCTGTCAGATGCAGATGTTGGAGCTGATTCTCATCTTTCAGGATAAAAAATCTGCTTTTCCTTCACAGACTTTTCAGGAAATTATTCTATCAGGTTTTCTCTGCTATTTATATTTTTATTGTCTGTGATTATTTCATAATTTCTTTATTGTAAAAATAAAGTTTGAGGCATAAAGACTCATTTAGTTATTTTAATCCTGAAATCTTTGATGTAGCAGAACTAAACTTCCATTTTCCTTCTTGTACTTCTGATACTAGAACTAAACGTATCTTCAACACGGATCATCTGCTTTTAATGAATCAGCAGCAACATCACAACAACAAATGAGACAATTTTCAACAAATTAATGAAACTGATGTCATTTAAAACTATCAGAGTCTGTTTTAGTGTCAAATTAAAGCTGATTACTGACAACTAGAACATTAACGTTACTGTTTTAATCACATCTAAGTTTCCTGAACGTTACATTAATGTCAACCAGCCACAGTTTTATGAACTTAATCAACCACATTGCAGGAACACAACACACTTCAGCTGTTTACATGAAACTCAACACATTAGCTTGATGCTACGTTAGCTTTAATCAGGCTACGACTGAGCAGCTAGCTCGGTTAGCATCGCTAACATTAAAGCTAATATTTACTATGCTAACTTTCTTCTCTGGTCAACACACACTGAAACAAACTCCACCAACATCTGGAGTGCATGGCACACATTATATCTGACACTAACGCTGCATATAAAGTGCATTAAAAGTGGCACCGATACGAAAATAAACATTTACTTACCGAACTATTAGAGTCCTTTCAGTGTCTGCTGGTAGAATCAGCCAAAGGTAGAAAACTGGTTAAAACAAGCCAACGCGCAGGAAAACTGTCTGTGTAAAATGTTGTGCTGCTCCACTGATAAATAAACCAACAGTTATTATATCAGAATTAATCCAAACGAGGAGAGCAGAGTTTCTGCTGCTTCCTCCATAGGACCTGTCAATCATTCCAGACCGGACTGTCAATCAAGTGGCCCCGCCCCCTGGCTTCGCAAAACTTTAAAGCTCTATAAAAAAATCAAAATTGACTTATTTTAAGATCGGCCACCTGATCTCTCATTTTGACCATGAAAAGTCACGAAAAGAAATGTACGTACAGTCTATGCACCGTACTCTGTTTGGCTCCACACTTGCTGATGACCACTTCCGGTCTCAGAAAATGAAAAAACTGACCTTTTTTCGTGTCTGTCTCTTACTGATTTTACTTTGTTATTCTAAATATAAAACGAAAATCAAAGCATTAAAAAAATCGTATATCCCTTTTTGCTCATGAAAAGGAAAAATGCCTTGTATTTCAATTTAAATTTTTGTATTTTAAAACGAAAATCAAATAACCACTCGTTTTTTGTTTTTCAATACCCGTTTCAGAACGGAAAATCCAATTACCAGATCCGTACACGGACCCCTCCCCCCCATTTTGTAGTAATGTTATTATTTTCCCGAATTTGAAAATAATAAATTCTATTCTTATAATTCTATTATTTTGTGTATTTGAAAAATATCGAAAAATCCATAAAATTACATTTTTTTTTCTTTTTTACACTCTCAAGAAAGAGCGGTGCAACAGAGCAGGTGAAGAGAAAACACACATACAGGTATCGCGAGGCTGCATAATTTCCAAAAAGTCAGCTGTATTTTGAACATTTCCCAAGAACAATACAAACGCTAAATAATAGTGGTTGAAGAGGAATGGATTGAGTCCAAATTCAAGGCAGTGTTGGCCTTTAAATAAGGCATTCTGTCGGATCGATCTGAACAACACATACATTATATACAGCAGAACTTACACTTATTTATTCTGTTGGAGGACTGTGACCGAAAGGACAAAATTCCAACTTTTTGAACATTCACAAGCATTTTTTTTTCACTCAACAGCTGCATGTAAACAACCCTTTAATATTCACACGCCATCTCATCTCAGTCGCACAATTTATAATCTTAATCTCATTTTACATCTATATCTGTGTCGTATTTGTACTGTTCCCGAGTAAACAGCATTTCAAATATAGTTTCCTTCGCATTTGTTTCCATTTATTCGGAGCATCGCCGGGACAGACAAGGTAATTTGTACGTGTGCAACATGTTTAGGACTGTGCATTCACCCACATAGTTCCCTTTGTCTCTGCCCCATCATGACACTGCATAACAACTACTTTGTTCCAACCACAGTAACAAAAAAAAAGGAAAAAAAAAAGTTGCTGGCAGGAAGTGAATTCCTCTAAAGCTCACTCACAGACTCTCTTCCCACGTGTTTCGGAGTCCTCGTGTCTTCAGATGTTCTCATAAACGGCACAATACCAGTACAGGCAAGTAAGCGACTCCAGCCAGCAGTTTACCGAGTTCATTAACATCAACTTATCCACGTCTGAGTCACAGCGTGGCAAGAAAGAATGATGAAAAGGGATTAGAATCTGAAAAATAGAGCCATGTGACGTAGAAATTCATAATTGGAATTCAGTGTTTATACAAGGCCTAAGAGGGGGGAAAAGGCACTTTTCAGATCAAATAAAACGAGGATATATTGTCATGTGGCGAGCAGAGTAATAAAACTACCACAGAAGCATTTGTAAAGACTTATTGTGTGTAAGGCAACAGACGGATCTCCTTTTGCATCTCTGCTCCACGATGAGGATAAAAAAAAGTGAATATATTTCACATACTTGACCATTAAAGCACTTACTGCTTTAAGTGTAACAGTTGCCAAGAAGGAATGCTGTGGCATGGCGGTGCATTTCTGTCAACCGCTAAAAATGATAACACAGCAGGAGTCCTCTCTACAAAACCCTTTTGTGGTGTTCACCAGTATTGCAATATTGGAATCTCATCTTACTGTAGTTTTTTTTTTTTTTTCAAGTTTCAAGGAGTTCTAAGAAGATGCCAAGCGGCGGCTCTGGGACATTCAACAGTACAGGGATTGCAGCTGTGCCTCGGACAGTAAAGGAGCCAAAAATGTGGATCCCGAAAGAGTTCACAGCGTCACTTTTTACTGTGTCTGAGGCTGAATGTGTATCAGAGTGAGTCAGTCCCCTGAAATATGACTCAGAGTGCAGTTCACAACCCCAACAAGGCCACTTCTTTGGAATGATGCTGATTAAAAAAAGAAAAAAAAGTGAAATACACAATAAAATATAAAAATCATTTAAGAATTTCCTTTAAAAAGTGCTCAGTGTATAGTTGCTCTCTCAGAGAGATCAGTTGCTGAGGAGGACAGTTTCCCAGCTTGTAAAGAGAAGGAGTTTTTTTCGTCTGTCTCATTTCCCAGCAGTCTCCATGGGATTGTACTCGGTTTCACCCGACGACACCTGAGAGATTCGGCGTGTGGAGCCCCAAAGGCGACGAGAGAATTGTCCTGAGCGAACCTGAGAAGAAGAAGAAAAAAAGGGGGGGGGGAACATGTTAATCTTCACTTCAGGGCTGAAACGGAGAAAGAGACGCTCAATTATCATCTGAAAAAGCTGGTTTTCAGCACATACTTAGCATATTATCAGCCCTCCCTCCTCCTCCTGCTCTTCACACATACAAACATCCACCAGCGCCTCTCACAGTTACTTGAAGTTCAGTTTCTCACCTCCTCGGGCTTCCCTGCCCCCACCACAATCAGCTTCCCGTCCTCCAGCCCCACCAGGATGTGGCTGCACTCTTTGGTAACGGACACACTCCTCACAGGGACCCTCAGGGCCAGAGGTGTTACCAAAGCATCCAGGCTGACAAACACAGCAGAGTCAGGGTTAAAGTTTAGAATAAATGGCCGTAAACTGATAACGGCGGCGTCATCTACCTGCATAAATCTCGAATGTGGAGGGCTCCCTGCATGGTCCCCAGGATGACATATTCAGACACCAGGTGAAGCGCCGTCACCTGCTCCTCCATGGAGAAGGACGACAGCAGGCAGCCGTTGACTGAGTAAACATGGATGGAGTATTTGCCCTGCAGGAAGAAGAAGAATTTGAATTCAATGCCAAGCAGGTTTTCACATATGAGAAGTTAGATTTTTGGTGCACAAGTAGAATATTTTTAAGAAGGATAAGAGGTTATAAAAGCAAGTTTTATCAGATCTGGACTAAACTGACTTGAGTATGTAAAACCATAAGGTGTGATTTACCTGAAAATCGCTACAATTGACTCTCTTTATCTATTTTTTAAATTCCTTTTTTATGTGCATGTGTGATGTGAAGATAAGCTAATCCTTTATTGCTCCCCATGCCAGGGGAAATTCATTTTATTACAGGAAGCAGATTTAGCAAATAAACACAGTAATAATAATAAGCTGATAATAAAATAGTACTAATATTAACAATATTCAATTCAATTCAATTTTATTCATATAGCACCAATTAAAGGTCAAATTGTCTCACGACGCTTTACAGAAACCATATGCCTAATCCCCCAGAGCAGCCCTAAGGCAACAGTGGCAAGAAAAAACTCTCTTTTAACGGGAAGAAACCTTGAGCAGAACCCGGCTCTTTATATGGGGGACCCATCTGCCTGCTGGCTGGCGGGTATGTACAATATGTACAAGGATGAGAAAAGAAAATGAATAAATACAGTATTGACACACTATAAACAACACAATATAAAGTGGCTTGAAAAATAAATTTTAAAAATGCAAAGATGCAGCAGTGCAAGAATTTCTGTGCAAATTTGAAGAGTGATTTAAGAAAAATTGTAAAAGCATTAGTGAGAAGCACATTCTGACTTCATGCATGGAAGGTTTTTAATGTTGTGAATACGATATGCAAAGGAAAGTGCAAAACAAAAGATAAAAATGCATGTTTTGCAAGACAAATAAGAAGCAATTGTAGCACATCCTAGCAAGCATTATCAGGCAGGTTATTTAAAGTGCTTCAAAGGCAAATGTAAAAAAACAAAAAACAAAAAACAAAACAACTAAATGTAAAAAAACATGTAATAAATATTAAAGTAATTACATTAAATTAAATTTTAAAAAATTCAAAAACAGTATGTACACGTTTAATAAAGTGCACACAGATTTATAGAATAATTCAAACTGACCGACTAAAACAGCTAAAAAAACAAGAGATGAAAAAAAATCAAAGTATGTAAGAGACAAAGTTTACAACAAAATAAATACATAAGAATATTTAGTTATCTGTGCAACATTAGTATTTATCCACTTATGAAATACTCTCTTCTTGGATGAATATGTGCAATATCACTGTTATGCCGTGTTCAAATATGTGTAATAGTATCGTTATTTTCCACAAGACTCAGTACTTATGTATATCTTGTGTTTATAGCTATTTCCTACTGATGTTTCCTACACATTTGCACTGTTTTCAATGATGCTATAACATAATAAAGGCTTATCTTGTCTTATAAATAATAAGCAACTGTAAAGTTGGGGCTGCACAGTGGCTCGGTGGTTAGCACTGTCGCCTTGCTAGCTAGAAGATCCCCGGTTTACGTCCCAGCCTTCACAAAATCTTTCTGCATGGAGTTTGCATGTTCTCCCTGTGCATGCGTGGGTTTTCTCCGGGTTCTCCGGCTTCCTCCCACAGTCCAAAAACATGCTGAGGTTAATCGGTAATCATAAATTGTCCGTAGGTGTTAATCTGAGTGTGATTGTTTGTCTGTATAGACTGGCGACCTGTCCAGGGTGTTCCCTGCCATGACCCTGAGTCAGCTGGGATAGACTCTAGTCCCCTCCACGACTATAATGAGGATCAAGCGGTGTATTGATAATGGATGGATGTACCTCTAAAGTTTAGGGAAAGTTGAAAAAGGGAAGCGTATCATCAAGGTCATAAAAGCAATGGAAAAATTGACAATGTGCAGGAATGTGCTCATTATTCACCTGAGACATACAAGATTACACAGTAGGTAAAGCAAACAACCTGAAATGTGCAAAAGGATTTCAATAATCCTTTTTAAACATCAACGCACCGAGCAAACGTCTGTGTTGGGTTTGGAGGAGGGGAGAGTGCAGGTTGAGACACCACCAGAGTTCACTGCAGTGTTTGTCTTCTCATACCTTCCTGTGGGATCGTTCCTCCAGAGATGTCTGCACCACGATGTGGCCCTCCATGCCCACCTGGAGCTCCGAGATCTGGGCAGGAACGCAGCTGTCACCGGGAGGACGTAGCGTTCGGAGGAACTGGCCTCGCCGGACCGTGTGGACGATCACAGTCCCATCCTGAAAACAGTCAGAAAAGGTGATTTACACTTTAACCGTCATAAGAAATGTTACTTTCTGTGCATTTTTATGTTTTCTAGCTTCACACTGTGAACTCGGCTCCCATCTTGGTCATTTCTTAAATTTCCCTCGGGATTAATTAAGTATCTATCTATCTATCTATCTATCTATCTATCTATCTATCTATCTATCTATCTATCTATCTATCTATCTATCTATCTATCTATCTATCCATCTATCCATCTATCCATCTATCCATCCATCTATCCATCTATCTATCTATCCATCTATCCATCTATCCATCTATCCATCTATCCATCTATCTATCCATCTATCCATCTATCTATCTATCCATCTATCCATCTATCCATCTATCTATCATCTATCTATCTATCTATCTATCCATCTATCCATCTATCCATCTATCCATCTATCTATCCATCTATCCATCTATCCATCTATCCATCTATCCATCTATCTATCCATCTATCCATCTATCCATCTATCCATCTATCTATCTATCTATCCATCTATCCATCTATCCATCTATCCATCTATCTATCTATCTATCCATCTATCCATCTATCCATCTATCTATCCATCTATCCATCTATCCATCTATCCATCTATCTATCCATCTATCCATCTATCCATCTATCCATCTATCTATCCATCTATCCATCTATCCATCTATCCATCTATCTATCCATCTATCTATCTATCTATCTATCTATCTATCTATCCATCTATCTATCTATCCATCTATCCATCCATCCATCTATCCATCCATCCATCCATCCATCCATCCATCCATCCATCCATCCATCCATCTATCTATCTATTATAAGGACTAACCATGCATGCTCTATCTTCTTTTTTGTTTTGCCAAACCAGGCTGGGTTGTTCTTTTGGGCTCTTAACCTTTAATTATGCTTAAAATGTTCTAAAATGCAGCAGAATGGACCATTTTCACTATTTACCTGAAATACTGCTTGGGTTTGTCCCCTTTAGATCACCAAGAACCTCTTTTATATTATTATTTCTCATGTGCAGTATTTTATGTGTAATATTTCATTATGTGTAAAATTAAATTTTCTTTTGCAACATTTTGATTATATGTGCAATATTTCACTTTGAGTTACAACATTGTCAGTGTAATGTGTAATATTTCATTTTTATCTAGTTTTTCAGGTGCAATATATCATTATAATGTGTGATATTACTTATTACCTCACTATAATTGATAGCAATAATTTTTACTGTGCTAGTCTACCCTTATTTTCGCTTATTTTTTATTTTAATATTGTGTCTTAATTAAATGTTACTGCTTTTCTACATTCTTAGGCACTACATTTCTTATGGTTTTTTTCTGTCCATATCTGGAAAAGAATTTCCTTCTAGATTAATAAAATTTAATCTTTTCTTAAACTCTGGTTTCTTAAATATTTCCATTTATTGATTTAAATCTGTTCCATACAAATTGTCATTAGTAGTATTTTGTAACACCAGTAGTTTTATTTGTAATTAAGTAATATTTTAGCTACTTCCGCTTGAGTAAAACGTTCAGGACTTCCATAAAACTACATTATTAGAGTTTAACTAAATTTTCATCTTGTCAGCTTGAGTACAAATCTTCAGGACTCACATAAAACTACATTATTAGAGTTTAATTTCATTTTCTTCTTGTAGGTGACAACTTTTCAGATTAAATCCATCAGTCAGACTTTATTTTATGGCACTTTTTTATACAATTTAGATGTCAAGTGCTTTATACAACAAAAACAAAACAATACAAACTATACCTACCAGTGCAATTAGCCATTATGTTAAACTCCAAAGTATGCTTTGATAGACCTGGATTTTCTGTGCACCTTCTCTGATTTGGATGCTTTATAGAAGCAGGTAAGAAACGAGCTAATCTGAGATTTCAGTGTAGTTAATTTCCAAGCATGAAGCATGAACCACCAACCATTGCCTATATGATGTCAACGTCTGTCTCCTTAAGCCTATTAAACCTGTTTCCTGTAGCGGCTGCAGACTCCATCTCACTTCCAATGAGCAACATCACAGTTTGCTTGGAAAACATCCAAGTTGTGTCTTCAGGCATATTGTGGATATTAAGGTTGAGCAGAAACTGTCACACCTGCATAAGGTACATAATTGAAACACTGTGGATTCTGGAGATTAGAGAAGAATTTTGACATTAACCCTCTCAACTCTGAGCAATTTCTGGGTGTTTTTTGGACATTTTTCTTCACTGTTGGCTCATTTTTCACTGCAATACAAAGTCTTACACCTCAAGGGAAACAGCAAAACCATGACTACAATGAGAGAGAACTCAGACATGACTTCTCTGCAGAATGACAGAGTTATAATGCTATAAATTATAGACAAATGATGGGTTTCTGAGATCAAAATGTACAACATTTTTCAAAGGTGTTAACAATAATACAGGCTCCAAAGATGTTTCACCATGCTGAATGTATCTTCCAACAACTTGCTCCTCTGTGTACCATTTTTGAGCTATGCTGCATTTATTTTCTTGATCAACAATGTTTTATATCCCTCATATCGTCTCCTCTATGCTCTGTGTAAACACAGCCTGCAGTTTAATTTAAAGCCTCTTTGTGTTTTCCCTGATAGAACAGTGCATCTTAGCCTCCTCTACAGATTTTGGCTTTGACAAACGGTCTAATTTTGGCTATTTTTTTTAAAGAAAGCATACTTTTTTAAACCTACTGGTGGGTTTTGGGGTTGAACTTCTTAGCTAAACAGTTGTATTACTTTGGTAACAGCTCTTAAAGTTCCAAATTAACGTGCAAAATTGAACAAACTCAACAGGTATTGTATGAAGTGGAGCATCTCTAACCTTTGATCCTGAGACAGCCATGTCGAGTTCAGTGCTGATGGCCACACAGGTCACTTCCTGGTCGTGTCCACAGAGAATCTGCACCGGCCGAGGAGAAAGGCCGCTGGAGAAACCACCCTGAAGGACAAAACAAGAATCTATATGTGAAGGTTTCAGTTTGAACACAGCAGCTTTATATGTACAGTCAATGTAAGGTGCAAGACTTCATTTTGCAGGTGCAATATTCCAGTTTCATGTGTAATATTTCAAATTAATTAGCAATATTTCTCTATCATGTGTAAAATTTAAATTTCATCTGAAATATTTCTGTATAATGTGCAATATTTTAATTTCAAGTTCAATATTTCTCTACAATGTGTATTATTTTATTTACCTTGACAATATTTCTTTATCATGTTTAATATTTCAGTTTAATTTCCAATATTTTTGTCATTTTTAATATTTTAATTTCCTTGCTCAATATTTCAATTTCATGTGTATTATTGTTTTATCATGTGTAATATTTAATTTTTTTTTACAACACATCTTTATTGCGTGTAATATTTAAATTTAAATTGCAATATTTCTCTATCGCGTAAAATTTCAATTTCATGTGCAATACTTCTCAACAATGTGTCTTATTTTATTTTACAATATTTCTTTATCTTGTTTAATATTTCAGTTTAATTTCAAATATTTCTTTGTCATTTGTAATATTTAAACTTCCTGTGCAACATTTTTTTATCATGAGTATTTTTCAGTTTAATATGCAATATATTATTATTATGTGACACCTCACTCCTCTTGCACTATTTCTATCATGTTCAATATTTCAATTTCATGTGCATTACTCTTTTGTCGCGTGTAATATTTAAATTTTTTCTTGCAACATGTCTCTATTGCGTGTAATATTTAAATTTCAATTGCAATATTTCTCTATCATGTGTAAAATTTAAATTTCATGGGCAATATTTCATTATCATGTGGAATATTTCAGTTTCATTTGCAATATTTGTTTATCATGTGCAATATTTAAATTTCCTGTGCAATATTTTTTGTATCATTCATGATACCTCAGTGCTATTGCCAATATTACTTTGTCTATTCAAGTCTCAATGCTACTCTTATTTTAGCTTATTTATTTCTGCTTTCAGTAATGTTTTGTACTTAGATCTAATTGCTTTTCTACTAGGCACTGCGGTTTTATTGTATAGTATCCTATTATATCATATTATATCGTATCAGGGATATAAAGATGCTTACCTGCTGTAGAACCTGCCACACTATACAGGATGTGTCCCTTGAACCAGAGATGAGGTAGATGCCACAGAGATCCAGAGCCAAACAGGTCACAACGTCTTTGTAGAACACAGAGAAAATACAAATAAGTATGCAAATAATATTGACAAAAACAGAAATCTAAATTTGATACGTGACACTGAGAGCTCACCAATGTGCCGGCAGATCCTGCCCACCAGCTTGCCCTTCCCCAGCTGGGTGACTCTCAGACTACAGTCCCAGTGTCCTCCGCTGAACAGCAGCCGGCCATCGTTGGACACCACCAGCACCTGAGCGCTGATCTCCACGCCGGGAGAGAAAGGTCCGCTCAGGAAACGCTGAGTCCTGCCACACAAAAGCAGGATTGGGAAAGATCAAAGCGGGCTGGAAACAAGCAGCGAGAGTGAGCCGAGGCCTAAATGTGAAGGAGATTTATAATCAGCGATTAAACTGTCATGACATCTGCAAATTACAACCTTTGTGAAACCCAGCGTTCAGATGGCTCTCACCCTGATTTATTCTGTTTGTGTGACCCGCGTTCAGGATCAGCTAAAAATAAGATCCATTCAAACGGATTTCGTTTAATTAAACAGCCTTTGATGCTTCACAGATATACACAGATGTTCTGCTTCCATCCAGCTGTCTGGAGAATTTTATGAATCCTTTGAAATGCTGTAAAAAAAATATGAAGGCAGTAAGTGGAACGTCTGTGACTTTGTAGAGTCACATGATGATGATGCGGTATTAGAGGGAATTTTTTTCAGAAAAGAGAAAAACGCTCAATGATATTCTGCTGCAACAACAAAAGGATGCACAACAGATTGGGAGATCTTGTTAAACAGATATTGACAGATAATTCACTTCTTTAACACTCTGGACGGCAAAATCCCCCTGCATGTTTGAAAGGCATGTTATCTTTTTTTTTTTTTTTTTTTTAGAAAATCAGATTATCAGTTATCAGACCCAGAAATCATTAAAACAAATCCAACTATCAAATTTCCAACTTTCTAATAGTAAATGAATTAACCAATTCTGAGCAGAAAATTGTGAACTTTCATCAAAATTACTTTAATCTAAATGTCTTATTTGAAAAAATCACCAAAAGTAAAGCATCTCTTCTAACATCATTTTTTTTTAAACTAAAAATTTTGCACTCTCTGGCATAACCAAAAAGTTATGACTGACTTATCTGCAATCAATCATCACTTGACAAAAATTCTGAGACTTTTCAAGTGCTGAACTGAAGGCTGTTTGTGCGCAAAGCACAAAGGAGACCAGCATAGAAAACACATTTTTAAATATCTATAGTATGTACTAATGGAGCTCCATTTATTACAGTATTGCAAACACATGTCCACACTTTATTCTAAGTTTTTTCAATTTTTCATTGAACTACTCATCTGTAAAGACAGCTCCATTGGAAAACTCAACCAAATCTAAGCTTCAGATTGTGACATTTCATTAAAATTACTTTATTGTACATATCTCAATTAAAATTTAGACAAAAATAAGTACTGAGCTTCAACCACATTTTGTAAACCACAAAAAAAATCTGCTTTCATCAGTGCGACTGAGAAGCCATGATTCATTACTCATCACTACCATGAGAAAAATTCAGGGACTATTTGGCTGAACTGCAGGCACAGACACAAATTAAAAGTAAGTTGTAAAATATCTACAGTATGTAGAGCCACTTTTTATCCCCTGGTATGTTTCATGGCATTGGATTGCAGCAAAAAATGTGTCACAAGTAAGAGAAGCATGTAGAAACTGCTTCTGATTCAGTGATTTAAATATGGAGCTCACAAGGTCGTAATATTTTTGAAGGAACTCACTTGGGATTAGACATTGTTGGGTCCTTAGTGAAGGTGAAGTAGTTGGCGATGTTTTTGTCGTATGGCAGCCAGCTATGTGTCCCAATCAAACCGCTGGAGCTCACAGTCACCTGCACGGAAAAAGAGCCAGAATATATAAAAAAAGATAAATCTTAACTATTTAGGATAAATATCATACTGCTGTCATGACTTCTTATTGAGTTTATATTTGGTCCTCACCAGAATATCAGAGCCCTGGATGATGAAGGAGTGATTCTGGTTCTTTGGTACGACTGCTTGGACTAGAGGAAGACCATCACTAACCACCTAAGGCACACAGACGAACACACACATGTAAATATATACATGATATTAATTTTGTATTTACAAGAATGAAATCATGACAGGACTTTGAAGCATTTTAGGCATCACCTCAACGAATGGCCGGAGTTTTTGGAGCTGCTCAAACAGATTCGGGGGCACAGTGTCCAGGCGGGCCAGCCGCCTCGCTGCGTTCTCAGCCGACATGCGAGTAGGATGAGGCTCCTGGTTTCACAGAGAAATCATTAATTCGTTAAACTGCTGCTTTTTAGACAGAAAGTATGTACACAAGTTAAGATTTGTCATTTTTATTGCTCAAGTCTACGTCATGCAGTTCTGACTTGTGCCATGTTGAAAGTGATACAGAAACATTACCAGGTTCGATCTAGAAAGATTTCCATTATGACAAAGCAAGTTTCTCTTTCAGACATGAAACTGATGGCATCAGATTTAGAGAAAAGAGCTGAAAGGAGTTTACCTTGAGGAGCTGGCAGGGTGTCTGTCCAAAGTTGCTGATGATGCCTTCTAAAGCCTTACGCTCGTTCTCATTGGCTATTGCATCCAGATCTACTGCACCTGCAAAGAGGCCAAACAAAAAGCAAGAGTCAGTCTCCTAAAAGAGAACAGAATAACACATTATTCAAACCATTTTAACCCCCAGAACGACAAAATCTGCAGACATGTTTGAAAGGCATGCTGTATTTTGAAAAATCGCCAAAATGACACCATTTATTAGTCAGAAATTGCAAAAACAGAAAGAATCTTAACTTTCTGACAGTCTATGGGTCCATCGAAAGATTTAACAGGATCTAGGCTAAAAACCATGATATTTCAAGAAAATGTCTTTATTCTATGTGTCTCATTAAAAATTCTCCAAAAATAAACCATTTGCTGTAACTAGACTATGTAAAATACAAAGAATTATGTGCTCCCTGACACAAACATGAAGCCATTGGTGACTAAACTGTGACCAACGGACTTCGCCATTTTTTCAAGTATTGGTAACACATGTGAGCTTGGAAAAATGTTGCCCATGTTGATTCCAGGGTTTTTAAAGTTTCTAGCCAACACTATGCTGTTTCCATTGAGGTGTAGGGCTTTACACTGTAGTAATGTGAGTAAAAATGAGACAGGAGCAAAAAAAAAAAAAAAAAAAAAAAAAAAAGGCCCAGAAACTGTTCTGGGGTTCAGAGGGTTAAGCCTTTTTTAAGCCTGGAAAGTGCTAAAGCTAAAAACGTGACAACTGAGAGAAGAAAAGTTGTTTACTGTAGTCTTACCCTCATAAGTGCAGTAGTAGAAGACATTGAGAGCATTCACGGCCTCTTCGCCTCTCTGCTTGTATCCAAAGATCAGATCGATCCACTCATGGAGGTGACTGGACACATGCTCACATTCCTACAGTTTAAGGTACACGTTGTTTTCATCTGGATTTACTGTCTTAACACAGAATGTAAGAAAACAAATGCATGATTGAGTTTTAAGGCTTTAGATGTCTGTGGTGACTCACCAGGGCCTTCTTGTGTTTTCTGATGAAGTCCTCCCTTGACGTAGCCCACCGAGGCAGCACAACGTCTGTCACTGCGTCCTGAGATATCTGCAAACTGCCCAAGTCGAAGCCTGCAATGGTCATGCAGCGGTGATGCATTAGGTTCTTTCACTAAACAAATATTTCTACGTCAACAATGTCACGGTCACAATCCCCAATAGACAACATATTAGATTATTTTGCTTGAAAACAGTCGTCTTTTCACATGCATCGCACTCCTTACCGTTCATGTTCTGCAGGAATTCTGGGTAGTAGAAGAACTCAGGGATGAGCTCTTTGACGTCAGCTGGACTCTCCATGCGAGCCTGCCAGGCTGCTGCCACCGAGTGGAACTGTCTGTCTGCACAGTCAAACCTAAACAACAGCACCAGCATGAGATCAGAGAAGCCTGGGAAACTCAGTGAAATATCATAAACTAGTCAGTGTTCCCACCTGCCACTCTGCAGCTGGATATGTAGGGTGGTGAAGGGCTCCATGCGGATCATGTAGTGCATGACTCCTGCTGCGTTAGAGTAGTGTGTGCCATAGTGGAATTTATCAATGGTGCCTGTTGGGTCCTCAAAGCTCTCATACCTAGTGACAGAAAGAAAAATGGTGGAAAACATTTCAAATATACCATCAGATTATTCTTTTGGATAGAATTAGATCAGTAGGCTTTGATGCAATTGCAGGTAACTAGTTGTCTTCGTTATCAATCTGGTTTCCTTTAAGTCATCAGAGGAGCGCCACAGGGTTCAATACTAGATCCTTTTCAGTTCACACTGTAGATAAATAGCCAAGGATTAGAGGTTAGCAACAGCTCTATTCATTATTAGACTGATCACACAAATATTTGTTGCACAGCACCCTCTTTTGACAAAGATTCATCTCATTTAAAGTCACATTTTTTTGGCTATTCAAAATTCTTTGATTAGCCTTAAGCTTTTATTAAATCCAGATAATTGCCTGCAAATCAATAGATGCCAAATTTAAAATCCGCTTTACCTGGAGGTAAAATTACAAAAGTCCAAAATACCCAAGTTACTTGTAAGATGAGGAATTATCTTTTAAAAACTCATAATCAGGAACTGATTTAGGCTTCTGTCTAATGATGTTTCATATAACGCATGCTTCTATTTTTCTCAGTGTGTCTCATTTTCGTGGCATAGTACACATGCTGAATGTTGATTCTCCATTTTTTATTTTTACTGATTTATTGCACAATTCAAAGCTTCGGGAAAACTTGACATTTTCAGTGTGTAGATTGCTGCTTGGGGGTTGCTATTGCTACTTCTCGTAGGTTGTAAGGGGGTTTTGAAAATGGTAACATGCAGAGAGTGGAATAAGAGGAGGACAATCACTTGAAATGCGAAAATGGAAAGCTTAAACCTCAAGTGTACAGTCACAGAGTCCGACTAATGTTTGGCAGTTGGTGCAGCTGCATATACATAATAGTGCGAGTGAGTACCTCCCATTGAAACTGTTGGACATACCCATGTCAAAAACAGCACCTTTAACCACCTACTTTTCTCTGACGTTCTGTGCATGACGTGGGTTGACCACACCGATGGGTTTGGACAGGTCTCTGAAAACTGCTGGGTTCTCCAGATCCAGATCAGGAGATGTGTAGTCACACAAGACCCAAGGGAACTAAAGAGAAACAAAAGTGCACCATGATGCTTTCTGCTCAACATCTCGGGTGATAAAAGAACCATAGATGCAGACACAAACTCACCACAGGATACTGCGACAGGTCATTGTAAGTGCGTCCAGCGATGGTGTTCAGCTGCATCAGATACTCAAAATTGGAGATTTCTCTGCACACCCATTTCTGTGAACATCAACATTAGATTGGTCACACAAATGAGCATCATTCAGATCAGAAGAACTGAGCTTCACATAGAGAACTGATGTAAATAAACACCTGTGTCAGCCCGGA
The DNA here is from genome assembly GCF_022539595.1 of Amphiprion ocellaris. Taxonomy (NCBI): domain Eukaryota; kingdom Metazoa; phylum Chordata; class Actinopteri; family Pomacentridae; genus Amphiprion; species Amphiprion ocellaris. The sequence goes on from NC_072774.1 coordinate 7,018,351, forward strand.
TGCCTTCAGTAGCTCTTGAGGGGATCGGGAGCCAAAATAAAACAGGTTGGGAGGCCGAAGCCCCAGAATCCTGGAGTAGACTTTGTTTCGTACCTAAAGGGTGAGATAAAAGGTTCTGTTTAACACCACCACATCATTTTAAAACCATAATAAAAGAGAAGAGAAAAGTGAAATGAGTGTCACCTTCTTCTTGAAGTTGATGAAGTAATGAGCCTGGTCAATGAAGAAAAGCTCCAGTGCAGAACGTCGCAGGTTGTACCGCCTCAGGTGAACTTCTCGCAGCTGAGACAGAGGTCTCTTGAAATCAAATCCAATTCCTAGAGGCGCATTTATGAGTCATTTTAGATAGAAGGCTTCGAAGGTCGTTAAAACACAGTAAGGTGTTATTTTCACAATTTTCTTACCTTCCTCCGTCTCTTCTTTCTCACTGCTGCCGTCGTAGAAGTACAGGTGATGGGTGGTGACCTCCAGACGACCCGGAACAACTGCCACGATGGTGATGAGCTCACAGTCTTCAGACAAAACCAGTTTTTCTTTCTGGCTTTCGTCTTCTCCCTCCACCCTAACAGCACGAAACACACATTTTCTACACTTATATGACTTTTTATATAGGAATTTTCAAATGCTTGTTTCAGAAATCTGAGACTAACTTGTTGTCCAAAAAGATGAGGTCCTCTTCTCCTAACTGGTCATCCTCCATGTCACTCACTTTTGCTTCCTTAGCAACAGCCAGTGGGATGGGTTCGGAGCTACGTGGACTTTCAGCTCCTGATTATCAAAATAACACATCTTTACATCTCCAGCACATAATTTTTGGGAAAGAAAGCAAAGTTAACATGCTGATTCTCTGTGTCGTACCCATGTTGTCCCTTAAGGCGCTGGCTTCACTGTGGGGATCATAGTTGTAGTTGGGCACAAGTTTGAGACGCATCTTTGAGTAGGTTTCTGCATTGGACAGTTTCCATTTGACCTCCGGCTGAACTCTGACATCAAAAATAAGGCAAACGTTACAGTTCAGCACATTCTAGATAGCAACAAACAAGACACTATAACTCCAGCAATACACAGTTTCCTCTCATTCTTTCTTAGAGAGAAGTTTGCTTGTTGGGATTACGAGCCTTTCTCAAAAGTACCATCCCAAAAAAACCAACAAGGAGTGGAAGCTAGTTTTAAAACCCTCCAACACTGAGTCTGTACCGATACCGACGAGGTGCGGTACCAAATTATGGTGGTAATATTAGGATCGGTTCCTATAGTAACGTCCGACGGGGGGACACGTTGAGAGAATACCGATCGCGCGACATCGTCCGACAGAGATACCAGCGTTGGGACCGAATATTCAGATATTTGGGTCCAGCCCTACTAAATACTGGCAGGTTTGTGAGGCATGTTTTTTTGTCTTTTAAATCTGGTCAGAAACTGTAAAAACAGAAATAATTTTGGCATTTTCAACTTTCCAATAGTTCTTAAACTAATCCTGTGTGATGCACAGTTGAGTCAGAAAAAATAACCAAATTTAGGCTTAAAATCACTTTATTCTACATATCTCATCTAAAAATTTACCAAAAACAACCTGCTGGCATGAACCACATTCTGTAAAAAACATAAAATTCATCACAACTGAGAAGTCACAAGTGACTCCTCTGTGACCAACATTCATGTGACAAAAATTTGGGGATTTTTTTTTTATCTTTATAAATTAAACAATCAAAGAAATTCTACTTTTGTCTGATTATGGCATGTAACGTATGTCTTTTTATTTTTGAAATTCTTCCCCTACAGTCAAACATATTCAGATGTAGTGCCTCTACTGTGGATTAATTAATGTAAATAACATAGTTTTATGGCAACTTAAGTCATCTTTAAACAGGCTGATGAACATCTGGAAGCAGAGATTCAAATATTTACAGAGCATTTATAAAGTCTTTTTTTGCATTATACCACACAGAAGACATTTTTGAGTTATTTTATGATTGTGTTGTTTCCACAAGTAGGTGCAGCACTTTATTTTAGGGTGAAAAAGGAACCCACAGTGAGTAAAAATGTAAAGAAAATCCACAGAAACTTCGTGGGTCTCAGAGGGTTATAGAAGGTAAATCATTGAGCAGAGAGCATGACTACAAACAGATTTACACTCCCTGATAATGTGGGATTTGGGAGGTGTTTGTCGTACCTGTTGGCCCACGCTCCCCTCTCACTGGTCAACAGCCTTCGGAGAGCTTTCCAGTGCTGCCACACCACCACCTGCTGGCTGGAGTTCTGCTTCTGCCAAACCGTGTACCTGCTGTTCTCACTTCTGGCTCGCTTCAGGCAGGGGTCAACTATCACTTCCTGTTTGTGCAGTCAGAAAAACCACATCAGTAATCTGAAAGGTGAAAAGTGCATTTTACTCAACCCAGAGTCGGTAGTAACCTGGAACTTGGATTTGCTGTCAGATCTGTCTTTGTCCCGCCTGAAGATCATGCTCATCAGGTCATCGAAGCAGGAGTTCCAGAAGTTGGACATGATGTCATGGCTCCTCCCAAACGTGTCCAGCTCATACTGCTCCATGGTGGGCTGAACCTGGAGGGACATTTTCAGAAGGCCAACGTTAAAACACACAGCTATACGGGAAAGACGACTCAACAAGGAAAAAAATGTGATGCAAATATGCAGAATAGGAGTCCAGGTTCATGTTTAACCATGAATAAAATCACTCCAAGTCAAAAAAAAAAAGAAAAAAGAAGCGTAATTTGTTAAATATAAATTTTAACACTCAGTTTAACAAGAGGTTTCTTGGCATATTTCTGGTCCTATCACAAAATGACAGCATTACAATGCCATAAGTTATAAAAAAAAAAAGAAAAAACCTCAGTTAAATTTTTTGTATTATTCATTTTACTTAAAAATTTTAATCAGTATGTCTAACAGGTATTATGAATATTGGAAAAAGTTCTACATGCTATAGATATTTTACTGTTTACATTACATTACAACCTCAACAAACTTGCTGTTTTTTTCTCTACTCTACACATCAACTCTCGAAAGACGTTTCACCATGCTGAATATATCTTTCAACAATTTGCTCCTCTGTTTACTTTTTTCAGCCATGCAGCACTGAATGTATTGACCAAGGGCTAGCGCAAATTTTCCTCGTCATCTACTCTCTGCTCCCTGAAAACACTGCCTGCAGTTCATTGAAAAGTTCCTAAATTTTTGCCTTGTGACTTCTGGTAACAGCTGAGTCAGTCATAGCTTCTCAGTTGAGCTGAGGAGTGCATAACTTTTAGTTTCTTGAGCCATTTTTAACAGTAGAATAAAGTGATCTTGATGAAATATCACATTTTTGATTTAGATTAAGGTTAGTGTTTGCTAACCAAACTGCACATCACAAATGCCGTATTCAAGGATTGTCAGAAAGCTGAAAATCTGAGAAATCTTTCTGCTTTTACAGTTTCTTTCTGTGATAAATCACTGCTTTTTAGTGGATTATTTAAAAAGAAACCATGCCTTTCTAACCCACTGTTGGGATTTGGAGGTCAGAAGGTTAACTTGATAAAGAGCCTGTGCTTCCAAGTTTCCCATTAGCCAGAAGTTGACCTATTAGAAAATAAGGAGGCTACTTATTTTCTTAATGTTTACACGTAACTTATAATTTTCTGGCATCAAAAAAAACCTTGAGAGGCAGGAATGGAATCACACCTACCCATTTCCTTAATTTATTGTATTAAAAGAAATATTTAAAGGATTGATGCATTTAACTCAGCTGCTCTTCTTCTTTTCCTCTTACTTTCCGACCACTTTAAACTAAAAATGTGAAGTTGAATAAAAATACACAGACTTGTGTACATTTCTAACAAACACTCAACTTCTACAAATAAACTGCAAACACGTACACACCCAGAGAGACAGTTTACGTCCAGTCAGTGTCTGAGAAAAGTGCCCTGGCCAAGTTTCATAGCTGTCACAGCAGCCAAACTTATGTCATACTGTCTAATGTATTGCGGGATCCGTATACAGAAGTAATCTAAACACAACAGATTTATGAACATGCACTGTCACACACTGCAATGATGGATCTAAACGCAGCCAGAGCAGAGTGCGTCTGTTTGGCATCAGCTCGTAAAATACCTCAGCTTCAAACATAAACTGGAAATACACTTAAGGTCAGCCAGAAAACACACAGGAGTTCAGGGCTGCTTTTGCTATTTTCTGAAATTGACAGCAATTCTTTTTTAAAAATTGTATTTTCAGGACTGGGAGGTAACTCCAGAGTATACACAGATCTGACAAAAAGCAGAGCCAGGAATATCTGAGAGTGTGAGCTGATTCTAGCAAAGACTCCCTAAACAAAAGATAAATGACATCTATTTTTAAAACACCTGCTGCTGGTAAAATCCCTGCCACTCCAGTGTGTGACAGTAAGCCTTCAGGTCCTGGGCGAAGGTGGTGCTGCCGTTGGTGATGGGCAGGTTGGGCAGGAGGCTCTGGAGGGTGACGGGGTCGGCGTGCTGGTCCAGAAGCGTCCGAACGATGGGCACCAGCTGGGAGAAAGTCTCCGGGTGTCCGCAGCTGGTGCCGTCTATGACGCCTCCCGGCCACAAAGGGGCGCCGAGCTGCCCCAGCAGGAAGCAAACCTCCTCCCAGCTCAGGCAGAGCACTGTCTGGAGGAGGCTGTGGAGCTTCACGTAGGCCATCACACACACCTGAAGACGAGCAAGAAGCAAACACATTCACTAACTTCATCACGGTTCATAAAAAGACACGTGTGCAAAGTTGTTTTCCTTAGCTACTGATCAGATTTTTTCCTCTCTCACAAGAAAAGGGCGTTTGTCAAATCTAAGATTGTGATTTCACAGTCATTTATTCATCAGTGCCCTCTACTGTCAGAGATTTCTCGAATTTGAAGTCACATCTTTTGACTATTCAAAAGACTGTAACTATCCTTGAGCTTCAATCAACCCTTTAAACTGCAAAATTTGCTGAAGGATATTTTTTTAAAAATCGTGACAAAATGACACCATTTATCAGAGCCTGAAAGTGTGAAAACAGAAAGAATAGCTGAAGTTTTATGACATGCTATTTCTTTGGAAAAATAAACCAAATCTTAGCCTAAAATTGTCATATCACATAAAAATGATTTTATGTCTTGTTTAAAATGTCCACTAAAAATAAAATCCTCACATTAACAAGATGCTGTGAAAAACAAAAAATTCTGGACTCTGTGCTGCAACCATGAAGCCTTTGGTGACTCACTTGTGATCAACAGTCAAGCGGCAAAAATTCAAGGATTTTTTTTGGCTGAGCTGGGCTGAACTGCAGGCCGTGTTTAAGTCTGGCAGCAAATTAAAATTTTAAGTAGTACAGAATTTTGTTGTTTTTACAGCATTGGTAGCACCTGTAGGCACGTTGTAAAATACATAACAGTACAAGTAAACAAATTAACCTTTCACTGTTTTTTCTTCTTTTTGTGAATTCTGGTTTTATATCTTTGTCAAGCTACACAAAATACATTGATGAGTGCTCTGTTTTTAGCCACAGTTTGACTGTTTCCAAATGAGCCCACAGTGAGTAAAAATATGAAAGGAGCAAAAAAAAAAAAATGCCCAGAAATTGCCTGTGGTTGAGAAAAAGTTTTGAATTTTACTGAAAAGATACTTGACTACAAGTAAAAGTTCTGTATTTAAAATGAGACGTAGAAAAATATAAATGTATTATCAATATATTTAAAGTATCGGATGATTTATTAATGTATTACTGTACAGACAATATTTTAATATTTTATCAGTATTTGGTGGAGAAGGTGGAGCTAATTTAAACTATTTATATACTTTTGGGTAATTTAATCCATAACAATACATGTTATGAGCTGATAACATGTAAAACATTACATAAATTAGCATTTTGGAGTAAAAAGCATAATATTATCCATGAAATATGGAAGGTTTTAAGCATAAAATCCCTTAAAACTGCACTTAACTACATAACTTCCCCCACTAGACTTAACAAATACCTTAAATTCATTTCTAATATTAACTCTGTTTTATTTCCAACAGAGCCACAGTTGTGTAAGTTAATTTATCTCTAAAGTGACACTTTGGAGAAACAGTTTGCTTTAGGGGGAGTTGTACTGCTTTGGAAATGAGCTAAACCAGCGGTACGTGATGGAAAACCTCACGGTCAGTTCATTTATGACTGAACCCACAATTCTACAGCGAGGAACAGCAGCAGCAGCAAAGTCGTAACTCAGAGAGGAGCTGCCCTTTCATACAGAACACTCCCTCAGAGGAATGACTGCAATGTCTTTGAAAAGAAACCCATAGAAGGTCTGGTACTTCTAATCTGAGTGCACTTATCAAGGTAAAAAGAATACATTTTAAATAGTTTTCGGCAGAATTCCATCTTGCAGGTTTTTTTGAAAGACTATTCGGCATTTCTGGTTGACAGATTCGAGTTGTGGCTGCAGCTGACCGGTGAGTGCTGCTGCTGGATGTATCCCGTGATGATTCTCAGGCCAATCTGAGCCATTTCTTTGAGCTCCACGTTTCCAGGGCTGCCAGGGGTGCTGTGCCAGGCCTGCAACTTGTCCAGCAGGTTCACCACCCCCTCGAAGATCTGCAACGGAACAACAGCAGCCGTCAACAAAGGAAACAACGAGAAAAATAAAAGGCTCGACCTGTTTCCACACCTTGCAGCATCCAGAATAAACCTACAGCCCATTTAGTGCACTGAAGTAGCTTAACCTGCATTTAAAAAGGTGACTGAGGTGGAACCGACACCCAGCAGCGACTCTCCACCCTGCAGTTACACAGGACAGGATGTGACCTGGTGTTCGATAGTAGAAAACACCTGCAGACACACCCAGCTGCCCCTGATCTGCTTTAAAGTCAAGGAGTGTAAAGCTTCTGATAGCAAAATGAATATTTTGCTTCCTCATCTGGTGTTGTAACCTTAAAAAAAGAACTGCAACATCACTTTTGGACATTATATTTCATAGGCACAACATAAATTACGACATTTCTATTAAGTAAATAGCTAAATAAATAGTTTTCTTATGGATTTTAGGTGTAACAGTTTGACATATTTAAATAAAACTGTACTCATGCAATCAAATTAAATCATTTCTCGACTGTCCTGCACACAGAAAACACCTGCTGCATCGCTTTGTTGCAGAAAGAAACACATATTTGTACCTCATCTGTAATTCCAACTTAAATAAAAACCAATTATCGTACAGGCTGCCTTTCTCTGCAGCACAAAGATACCAACTATAGCCAGATCCAACACCCCCAGTGAAGGGAATAGTGTTTCTAAAATTAGACATTTTTTTGGAAATGTGCTTTATCTTTCTTGCCTATACTTAGTGAGATGAGAAGATCAATGCCAGTCTCATATCTGGAAGCTACATAAAAGGCCTACGAATACCAGTTTAGCAGAGCAATTGGCAGATGTAACTTGCATGTGTCAAATGGAAACAAACTCCACCTAAAACACACTAATTAGCATGTTTTATCTCTTCGAAAGTACAAGAAATGATCTCTTTTTGGGAGCTGACATGCAACCAGCAAAGCCGCAACAGGAAGTAAAATTATTCATCCATCTTCTCACCTAACTTTCAGGCACAAAGATAAATAAGTCTTTCTTAGATTAATAATACTGTAAGGTCTGAGCCTTAATAGTTACTATATTTAATCAGGTAAATTCCTATTTTATATAAATTTGTAGATTTTCAAGCATAATATTTAAATTATTCAGGAATATTCACATCACGAATAACACTGTAGGACCTCTGCATGTATTTAATCATGTAAATTCCAAACATTAATCTTATTTCTCTACTGTAAAGCACTTTGGCTTAGCGGTCATTGTGCTAAATGTGCTGTATAAACAACAGTGACTTGGCTTGATTATTTCATACAACATCCAACACCAGTTTGAATAACACATCTCGCTTACAAGGATCAGCAACGACATTAAAACCACTGACAGATGACGTGGATAACACTGATCAGCTGCTTACAACATAATGTCCTGCAGGGAAACTTTGCATCCTGGCATTCTTGTGGCTGTTATTTTGACACACCCACCTAAACGTTGTTTTCACAACAACCACAACCCCGCCATAGCAACAGCCTCCTCCAGAAGGACAGTGAACCCTGCTACACTGCAAAATTACTCAGATTCTGGAGACATGGCCTCCGAACTTCCCAGAACCAAATGTGATCCAACCTCTGCTGCATAATCTGTTTATTTGAATTCAATATTTCCTTTTATTTTGAAATTAGATTTTCACATACAGAGTGCAGCACAGGCTACAAAAACAAAATAATTATGTAAATAGAATGATTTGGACTATTAACTGATTTATAAATGTTTATTTTTTGTATATTTATTTCATACATTAGTGATTAGATGAGCGTGTATGTAGGCAAGATCAGGCACGGTTTCTTTAAAAAAATGACTGAATTCACACCATTTATGAGTGTAAGAAACTGTAAAAACAGAATGAATCATAGGATTTTCAATTTTCTGACAGTCCTTGAACTACCCATCTGTGACGAGTCATTCTGTCAGGAAAACTAGCCTTTTTGAAACTGTTAATATTTCATCAAAATCATTTTATTCTACGTTACATTTAAAAATTCGCTCAAAATAAACCATTTGCTCTAACGACAGTCTGTAAAAAAACAGAAATTCAACAATTCTTTGGCACAATCAAGAAGCTATTAGTGACCCAGCTGCAACCAACATTCAAAAATTTAGGAACTTTTCAGCTGAACTGCAGGCTATGTTTACACACAACACATAGAAGAGAAAGAATATACATGTAAATAGTGAAATACGTGTAATATGTACAGCCACCATTTGTTTTCCTTTGCAGTATTAGTAATACCTGTGGGCACTTGAAAAATGTACACCTTGATTCAATTTTTTAACAATATTTGTAAAATAAATAACCAAAGAAATGTAACTTTTTTTTCAGATTTTACGATTTTTTACATTTTTTCTACTTCTAGTCATAGTTGTGCTATTTCCATCGTGGGGCAGGACTTTATATTGCAGTGAAAAATTAGGCCACAGTGAGGAAAAATGTGACAGGAGGGATAAAGTGCTTGGGGTCAGAGGGTTAAAATGAAAAGATATGAGCTCAGGAAGAAAAAAAACAGGTTAACATTCCCTGAGATATAACTTGGTAGGCAATATAAACTGTATTTTGCTAAAATGTCAGAAGTTTTTGTTTGGTTTGGGTATATTTTTATAAATTTAGAGAATATAACATCTGGACTAGAACAAGGGATTATTACTTCGCCAAGGAGGCGGAGCCTCGGAGGAGTTATGTGATGTTCGGCGTTGGTTTATCTGTTTGTCTGTCTGTTTGTCTGTCTGTCTGTTAGCAACATTACTCAAATATGGATTACCAGATTTTGCTAAAAATTTCAGGGAAGATCAGAAATCACACAAGGACCAGTTGATTAGATTTTGGCAGGGATGCGGCTTATAGTCTGGATCCATGGATTTCTTTAAAGATTTCAGCTGTTGGAAATGATACAAGGAATGAGAAGCCTTGGCGGAGTACTGTGCTCTCTGAGTGCTTTTCTTGTTTCTTTTGTGGTCTCAGGTGTTTTTACAGTCAGCCATTCTTTATCAATGGCAGATAAATATTAGTTAATATACCTTTTCACTCCAAAGCGCTCGGTTGTCTGTCCCCTCAGCAAACAGGAAGTCCTGCAGCAGCCTGAGCAGCCGAACCAGGCTGGGACAGAAAGGCAGCGACACCCCCTGAGCGTCCCTCAGGTCAGACAGAGATGACTCCAACATCATCTCCAGCAGACTGGAACAAACAGAGCAGCAAACACACTTTAAATATGTCATCGCATAGCGCCATTTTTATTTCTGGATATATAGACAAAAGGTGAAGGCGTGGTTCGGTGTGTTTTTCCACTGCGGGACAGGTTCACTGTCGATGTTTGAAATCTAACTGACCTGCGTTTGATGTCATCGGGAGGCCGGACCAGCTGGCAGGACGAGCCCAGTTTGGTGAGAACGGAAAATACTTGTCCTCTTTCTCGCCAAACTACATCCTCGGCTCCCTCGGCTCCCGAACCGCTCCACAACACCGAGAAGACGATGTTGGTTAGCAGGTTGCACAGCTCCTCCTCAGGGGTCTGCTGCAATGAAAACAAGTGAAAATGACCCAACTGAAACTAACAAAACATCCAAAATCGTAGAAATAGAGCTCTGTAAATACTAACTCCTGAGGTAAGGGTTATACCTGTGGGTTGGACGTATTGGAGATGGTGTCTCCAGTTGGAGGATCCGTCCCATAGCTGGTGTCGTCCAACACGTTGGACAAACTGGAGCTCTTCCTTGGTCTGAGAGGTGGAAATGGTTTGCAGTGCTCTAGAGGAGATGGTGTGTTGTTGAGACTTCCTGCAGGAGTGTGTGGTCCAGTCTCTCCAATGCCTCCCAACTCCAAGTCAAAGGGTGATGTACCAAAAGGAGAGAGTGGCTGGTAATCCCTTCCTTCTTCTTCTGGACGAGACGAGTTTATATCAACCGCATTGGAAGTGGAGGACGAGTGGCTCCCCTGATCTGCTGAATCAAAGGACTTAAAATGAAGAGAGCCTGTGAAGTTCTTCAGCGTTTCTCCTCCTCCGCTGGGAGGCGACTGGGACAAATCGGAGTAACCCTCGGAGTTGTCCCGCTGACCGCCTTCGTCGTCCTCCTCCTCGTCCTCCATGTCCTGCGAGTTTCGATAGCTCAGGAAGATGTCGTTGCGGGCGTCCTCGATGACCAGAGCCTGATCTCTGCGCAGAGGCGGCCGGTAGTTTGGTTCGATGGAGCTGTGGGTGCTGGAGTCTGCGATGCTGGCAGCGTGGGACTCGTATGACTCTTTGACGTAGAGTTTGGTGAGAACGTCCTGCCAGCCGGGCTGCTTGGCGAGCTGCTTCACGTAATCCTCATTGGAGTAGATCAGATAAAAGAGCTGAAGCAGAGAGAGAACTTGGTGAAGATACATTTTGAAACTTTACACTCAGAGCGGAGTGTTAATTATGTGAGCAGACTGACCTTGCGGCAGACGTCCAGTCGGACGGTGAGCTCAGCTCGATGGGACAAACAGACCACAGCTAGCAGGTCTCTGAAGTTCGGACTGGCATCTGTGGAGCAGCAGAAAATTTTCTTCATTTTTTTTAACTTTAAATTGAGAAAAATCCTCAGCTTTCTGTTATGTTCTGATGCCATCTTATAACTACAAAGGAGTGCATGTCAAAGGTATACATGAATTAATTCTCACCTTATTATTGGACACATGTTCCCGATTTCTACATACTATACTGATTTGCACTGACTTCAATATTTTGGCAGTTTGATACTTATTTGGAAATTATGAATTAGAAAAGCTTTAATTGTAGACTTCTTTTCATCTCTATTCTACCTACTGTTAGTGCCAAATTTCATAGTTCTTTTCAGGAAATATTCTAGGAAATTAATAGGAGATCTGGTGAACCAAATTCTAATTTTGATTGTGGTCAGAATGTGTTGTATTGTATCTGTATTTGTAAATCTTTCACCATGTTTAACTTCATTTCTCCATCTTTGCTTCTCCTGAGTTTCTTCTTTATGTTGGTCTTCTTTAAAAGCGCTGGGTAAAGTTAGTCTTTAAAAGGTGCTTTATAAATTAAGTTATTATTATTTTTATATTTTTTTATTATTATCTAAATTAAAAGTTATCTTAAAGTGTGACTGATGCTAATTCAACTATTAAGAGAAGTGATTCATTTCAAGCATTAAAAGGAGGAATCTGATTACCTGTAGCGAGGACCTGCTCGTACAAACAGCGCACAGTGGTCATTGTAACAGGAACCTCATCAAGACAACAAACTAGGCCGAGGTAGCCCAAGTCCTTCAGCTTAATGCGCTGCTTGTTGCGCTCGGACACTCGCTCGCTCTTGAGGATTTTGTACAAAACCTGCAACGCCACGGAGAAACTGTGTCAGAGCGTTGACAACACATGACAAGGAAGCTTGCAGTAAAATGCAAATATCTGCTAAGTGAGGTGCTGTTAGTCGTTCTCACCCTGAAAACTCTCTCTCTGGCTTCATCCCCGAAGCTCGGATTGAGCAGCAAACAGTAGAGCTGCTCCACGCCCCACTCTAGCAGCACGGCCTGCACCTGCTCCCGAGGAGGGCTGCTCCTCAACAGCTCGTACAGCACGTCCAGAGCCCTCACCACCTGATGGAGAGTTATGAGGACAGTACCAGGAAACGTGGATAAGGGAGGGTAATGTTTGATAAAGGTTTAAGAGGAGTTTGACAGTACAGATAAGCAGAAAACAGGATGATGTACATTCATTTTGGAGTGAAATATCACACTGAAAAGGTCATGTGATAGTGATACTAAACTCCTCAAATTAAAGTTATACCTGTTGCTCCTCTCCCACAGACACAATGTAGGTGAGAACGCTGTGCAGCTCCTCTTGTGTCGGAGATTTGAGAAAATCTTTCAGCAAAGCAAACAGAGACGTCTGAATCGTCTGCTTCTCATCAGACAGAGTGCTGCCATCTTTCTCCAAACTGCAACCAAAGGTTTAATATTAGCTGAATTCACTTTAAAGTCTTAATCTGACAGCACATTATTGCAGAGGAAGGTTTACCTGTAGTATGTCCGAATGGTGTCCAGAATGTAGGGAACCCCGTACTTTCTCTTCATGCGCTGCTTGCTTTTGTTTATCACAGATGACAGGTATTGCACGTGTCCTGTGGAATAAAAAACGAGCACTTTTGTCATCTCCCCTCACGCTGACATTTACAAAATGCCAAACCAATATTCAAGGTTGTGGCAAAGAAGTGTGGTAATTTACAAAACAGGGCTACTGAAGTGGTGCTCGGGGCACAGATTCACATTTAATCCTCTCCACAGCCTGAACTTGAAACATTAATGTATTCTATCTATTGTGCCTCACGCCTCCTCACGCTGCTTTCAGTACATGCACATAAAAGGGACACAAATAGCTTCGGCAGACATGAAAAGGTTAACAGGTGCGTTACTCAGCAGCACAACGGCCTGCGTGTGCCTTACCCAGACAAACAGCGAAATGGCTTTTAGTCCAGATGCGGAAATTGAAGAGCAGGTGCTGGTAGAGCTGCTGTAGAAGTGGACTGTTGCCCTCATTGAAAACCTGCTCCAGCAGCAGCTGACATGCCATTAAAACATTCATGTCCATCATACTGCCGGGAACCTGCAGCGGACACAAGCAGACAGTGAGTGTGTTTGTATTAAAGTACAGTCATGTTTCAATTTATGTGGATTTACCTGTCTGCAAGAGTTTGTGTAGAGTCTGTTTTTAGCAACACTTAAAGCAGAGTGCAACTATTTTGCTCAGATATGTGACTAAACAATTTCGCTGTGGTACCAGTGCACCTGATATTCAGCAGGTCTGTCTGTGTGTCTTTGGGAGACCCAACCAGGTACAAAAATCTGGCATCAGAACATTTTATTTTGGCCGTTTCAAATTCATTTTTGGTCGCACCTGTCTGAGTTGCTGAGCTGCAGTAACGGAGTGGAGACTAGAGGCTTCTCTGTGCACAGCTGTCTAGAAGCATGTATGATTCACGTGAGGTGTTCAGGGAGCATCAGTAAACTGCAACGTCTACCAAGAGTCTGTATGTTAGGTATTTAGGGAACATGTGTAACTTGAAGCTTCAAAAAGCAAACTGGATTTCACTTTCTGCCCCTAAACTGCATGAGTCTCTGAATGCACATTGGCCATAAATTCCTGAAGTGACATATGATAAGATCAAAAATTATTGGGTTATTGGGTTAAAGAATGGCTGGGAAAAAGCTGTTGTTGGAGCATCGACTTTCTGGATTGAAACGGTAATGAAGTAAGAAATTCGTCATATTCTGTGGCAGCATTTCCCTCCTCTCTGGCATTTCAACAGCAGGCAGAGGCAAACCAAAGCATTACCGGGACTGAAATGCTTTTTAATAAAATTTCACACTGCTTATAAAGTGCTACTCTTCACTAACTGTTTTAGATCATCCTAATGAAAACAAAACAAAAACATTTATCTGCAACTTTATTCCAGTTACAGTCATTTACAAAATGTGTAAAGAACTCACCAATATGTGTGGGAACTGGCAAAAAAGGTAACACTTAGAATGAATTATTCAGTACCAAACATCACTGCGAAAAATTCTGGATGCATCTAAATTATGTGCTGGTGCATCTAAAAAAAACAAGTTAAATGCACAAGTGCAAATTTGATCCCTTCAAAGGCTGAGATTTTGGATTAAAATGAGGATTTATGCAGTGTAAGTGTTTGTGTCCTACATATGTATGTATGCCTCAGTCTTTACTAAAGCGAAACCTGGAAACCCCATGTGATTATTAGGACATACAGTAGTTTCCTTACAGGATGCTCCACCTCAGCATCTTATATTTCAACATATCCTGCCAGCCTGCAACTATGTCTGTGCTGCACCAGTTCAACATCTGACTGGCTGCAAACACTGAGGACCCACAGCTGTGAACACCGTGTGACGAGCTGAGTGCATTAAAACCTATTTGACTCAGGTGTGCAGGACAGGTGGCTTTAGCTTATTGAGGGAAGGGATCACAAAATGTAACAGTATCTTGTTTTTCATGTCAAATCTCCTGAAATGTCCACTTTCAGGTGAAATCAATCAATTAATTACTGGAAAAGTAAAGCTAGTCACCTGGTCTGAATCAGGCTGAAATATAGTTGTAATGTTACTAAAGCTGCAGCTAGAAAGTGAACAGTTTTTCTTAAGTTTATCACTATGTTATGAATCTGCAGAGCACATCATTATTACTGATAACTACTAAACAACTATTACAGTTATTCTGCAATGTTGAACACTGAATATTGCCTCAAAAATTTGTATTCTTTATTTCAAGACAGTGGAAATGTGTCTTTGGTGTGGCTCTGTATTAAATACACCAAATGCTACCAACATTGCTATGTACGTGCTGTACTTCGTCCTTAACCCCCCAGTAATGTTTTCATATTCACAATTTACCAGCAGCTAAAAGCTAACAAGATCCCACAAGACCCACAAAGCCCCTGAGAAGCTGGAAATTATCATCAAAAAATACAAAATAGAACTAAAAATAATCTGCAAAGCAATTTAAAACCCACAGCTGAGAACAAGAGTAACAACAACGCATCCCATCTGCCTCTGCCTCCATTATCTTTTACATGATTTGTCATTTTAGATTCTATTTCGGTCTACATATAATTTTCCCGGACTTCAACACATTTTCAAACAGCAGATTTCATAGCTGGCCCCCTTTGTTCTCATTCACAGAGACCACGCAACCGAACAGACAGCATAAATTTCCCCACACAAGCATTTGATAGTGTCATATTGAAAGAACCGCTGCTGTTTCAACAACACGAGAGCCATTCATTACACGGCAATTATACTGCAGCCATATGATGGAAAAGGTCAGATATTCACTTTCAGATGCTAATCAGCTCTTGCAGTTAGTTCCCACTCTGTGACGTCCGGCACACTTACTTTGCTGAGCATTGCTCCCATGATGCTCGGCCCGTGGCACTGCAGGAGGCTCTCCTGATTGACAGAATGATGACGAATCAGGTTTTTCACCATCAGCAGGAAGGCAGCGATGCTGTTTCTCTCTAGTCTGCTCTCTGAGAGAGAAAAAAATAGGGCAAAAGAAGTTTTAAGATTTCCTGTGTTAGCCACAGTCATATTTGTGAGTTACAAAGCACATATATTGACATTATCGTGTCTCAGGATGAGTCATATGTCTGATTATTTGTTACACATTTGTTGGGCTGTTAGCTCCATTTATCTCATTTTTGTTGATGCTAGAATTTACGCAGGTGTACTGAGCCACACTTTCTGACATGTACCCTTTTAGCGTTGATTTCACAATCTTTACTATGTTAGCCTCGCAGTTCCTGTTTGTGATTGTATCATGCACTCTGTGTGGACTCTATGTACTACTAGAACAACAAAACTACCTCCAAAGTCATTTAACACTTAGTGCAGGATTAAATTTGAACAAAAACAGTCAAGAAAAACAACACAAAAGGGAAGAGAATATGTGACATTTGTGACATTTAAACATATAAAATCAACAAACAGACTTTGTTTTCTGACCAATGTGTTTGTAGATAAGCACATAAGTTTGGCTGATTTGCTCAGGATTGAAGATACCCAACTCCATCTGAATTTAGCACATGTAAGTGGTATTTCATGCTCACCATACTGAAACAGTACATATAGACATCTTAAACAGAGCCATATTTTTCCAGAAACACAACCCTACTCTCTGTATAATCCACAGAACACACCATGAACCATTTTTATAGGGATGATTTTCAAGAAAGTAGTCAAGCATGTTTTAGGAATGAGTCTTTAGTGATGCAGATAGTAAAAGGTTTAATGAAATCCACATTTTTTTTGTAATTGTACGAAGGTATCTGAAAACATGGGCAGAAAAACTCCAAACTATGTAGATATTACTGGGGATAAATGACAAAAACTGACTGTTTTATATGCAGACTACTTTACTTGCCAGTTACACATAATCGTACTTGTTCAATGACAGGCCTTTTTAACTTTACCAAATGATCATTGGCAAGACATTTACTTCATCTGAATGAAAACTAAACTGAGGTAATCATATCTGGCTTTACTTATAACTTTAGTAATGTCTGGACGTGTGCACAACTCAGTGGAGAATGTTGCTGTCTTCCTGGACTCCTATTTAAATTTGAATAAGCAAATCAGCAGCATTGCAAGCTTTTCTCAGATCACGACCATCGTCAAACTGAAACTGATTTTATCTTACAAGAACCTGGAAACTCATCTATGCTTCTATTAGCTTGCGGCTGGACTACTGACTGTTATTACTACTTGTTTTAAAACCCCTTAATGGTTTAGCTCCACAACACACTGCAGGTATGTTACCTCTGTTTTCTGACACTTGCGGTCAACACTTAGAAATCTAAATTAGACTCTAATCTCTTTTCCTTTGCTGTTAGTTCTTCCTCAAGCTGTCCTTGACACGTCCAATCTTAGTTTCTTTCTGTCGTCCTGCTGTTTTGTACCAGTTGGTTGCTTGGTTTTATTATGTTTTCTCTTTGCTTTCATAGCTTTACCTCTATTTTAATCCTGCCAATATGCTTTACTTTGGCCAGCCTGTTCATATGGTCGCCTTCACATGTGTTTATACTCAGCTTTTATGTGATTCTTGTCATTTCTGACATGCATTCATATGTACTATTGCATCTTATTAACTTTGTCTGCTTTGCTACTCCTATAGTTTGGTTTTGTATCGGTGCTGCTGGTAATTCTGGCTCTGGAGCTCATGTGTAGTGATTGACCGCACCAATTTTTCAAGTTTTTATATTCTCTTTGCTTGTGGTCTGTGTATATCTGCTATTCTTCCCTCTCCACCCTCACCCAAACCAGTTGAGGCAGATGTCTGCCCTTCCTGAGCCTGGCTCTGCTCAAAGTTTCTTCCTGTTAAAAGGCAGTTGTTCCTCGCTATCTTCATTAATATGTTGCTCATAGGGAATGCATTTGTTGGGTTTTCAATACATAACCTTAATTGTTAAATTAGTCTGGTAATTAGTTAGAGCTTATCATATTTTAGTCTCTAAACTTGTCAGGTAAATTGGAAAAGCAACCTTATCTACTGGAAAGTAGCAGCAACTTGACTTGATTTTCATTAATAACATACCATCATTGCACGTAATGCACAGTGCAGTGAAGAAAATCATATGAAGATGTAAACTAGAGACAGACTGACCTGCAGATTTGTTCAGTGGCAGCAGCATGGCAGCAGGGCCTCTGGAGGAAGTGAGCTCTGGTCCCAGCAAGTCTGAGGTCTCCTGTCCGCCGTTGTAAACCTGCTCGGCCTCACATACCTGCTCAAGCAGCGGCAGCAAAACCCCTATGCCTCCGACCACATTTACAACATCCTGCAGGAGAAAAGAAATCATTCATACAAACAATATTTTTTGCAGAAATTGAATTAACAAAAAAGGCCTACCCAAAGCAAAGCAACAAAAAGAGAACACTAAGACCATGGAGAAGAAAAAAGGTGCAAAACGACATAAATCAGTAGCAGTACAGTTTAATCACAGCAGAGTATGAAGGTGACATTGATTTAATATGAGGACACTTTCCACTTTGGTGGTGCCATCTATAAATGTCATCTCCCCAACCACTTTTGCACCCCATATGATCACACTTCCATAACTGTGGGTCACTGTCAGGACTATAAAGTCTTTATGGTAGTCCTGACCAGGTTCATACCAAACAAACAGATTTATCTTGGTTGCATCTGACTAATCAATTTGCTCCCAATATTCATCAGGCTTGAAATTAACAAAGAAAGTTTATAAGCATGAAAGCACAAAAAAGAGAAAGCTAAGACTACAATAAAGGAAAAACAAAGAGTAAAAACTACATCAATCAGTTGCACTGCAGTGCATTTACAGTACAGTATGAAGTTGATACAAATATACTATGATGACACTTTACAGTTTGGTCACAGTAATGATGAGTTAATAATGCAAACTACACAAAAACAGGCATCACAGCACACAGTGAAAATTCAAAATGTTGGATATCTAACCTTGATGTCCCAGTTCACGACTCTGTGTCCTGTAAGTCTGCCATCATACTGGTGATTTGGAGCCAAGTCCAAACATATCTGACTCTTAAAGGCCTAAAGAAAACAAGAATAGTTGTAGTAGTTTTCATAATTTACATATTAAAAGCAGTGTAATCCAATATGTTAGTTTTCGTGATGTCAGGGAATCACCTGTGGAGTGTAGTACAGCAGCAGCTTGCTATTGAGATCAGATAACTCTCCATCCGCTTTGAATAAGGACACGTGATTAGGGCCTGTTATGGAGAGCAGAAAGTATGCAAACATTACTTGATGTACAAACAAAATACTCCTGTTTTCAGTGTACGCATAAGTAATCTTTGACTCATTTTTGCACTATGATTTTCTTTACTACGGGTTTCTCAGACATTTCATTGTCTGGTGCATTCTGTATTAACTCAGTCCTGAAATGCCTTGAAGTTTAAGATGCATAATGCAACATTAGGACTTTAGCAGAGTGTGACCAACCAGCAGCATGCAGGTTTTTTGTCTGGGCAGGCTGCAGAGCCTCGTGGCAGATGAAGGCGGTGGCCAGGAGCCCGTCCAGAGATGTGGGTGTTCCCCACTCTGTGTCCTGGAGTCCGGCTGGAATGGTGTGAACCGGGGCGTCGCCCGAAGACCCCCAACGGCCTCCTGCAAAGGTGGCTGGGAAAGACTGGGAACGGATGAGGGAGGGGGCATGGGACGGGAAGGCGAACTCAGGTGTTGGACTGGTGGAGAAGGATGTGGGCAGGTTGGGCGAGGTGGTGGTGGTAGTGGTGCGGTGGCCTGCAGAGCCGATGCAGCAGGAGGTAAAAGGCTGGGAGGATCAGGTTCAGAAACAGGAAGTTAGACTGATAAACAGGAACTCTTCAGTAGTAATAGAATACGCATGTGGTCAGAA
This sequence comes from Amphiprion ocellaris, assembly GCF_022539595.1. Classification (NCBI taxonomy): domain Eukaryota; kingdom Metazoa; phylum Chordata; class Actinopteri; family Pomacentridae; genus Amphiprion; species Amphiprion ocellaris. Next base: position 7,037,892 of record NC_072774.1, read on the forward strand.
TACGTTAGATACTAGTTTCAGTTACCTCACTGAAAGATGGAAAACGAAGCTGAGCAGTTTTACGCTGCTCTCCATCGATGTAGATGGTGACCAGGTTCTGACCAAAAGGACGACGGCCTGGGATGTGGACTATAGCCACTGAATGCTAGTTTAAGAATGACATTAAAGAGCACACAGTTTAACTGGTTATAAGTTTAAATTTCACACCTCTTTGTTCATTCAGGTGGTGCATTTTTCAATTTATTATAATACGCAAGACATGGTCAGGTCATAGCTTTCCCTTCTTTCTTCCTTAGGAACTCCTCAGCCTTGCAACCAGTCTGTTGGTATATTCACAGGTATTCATTGTGCTATCAATAAATGTCATCTCCTAACACCTTTTACACTCACGCAGCCTGATATCCTCACACTCCACCACTGTGCATCACTCTCAGGACTATCCAGTCATTATGATAGTTGTGGCCAGGTTTACATCCACAAACAAATGTATCTTGCTCAAATCTGATCAGACAATGTGCCCACATCTTTATGAAGCTTCTATTCATTAGATTTTACAAAGTTTCGTCTTGCAGTTGTGTGTCAAAGAGCAAGCAAAGGCTATTTTTCTTGGCCGTCATCAATAGACGTCACAGATGTCTGGCTGTGACAAAAATTCTGACTTCTACTGATGACTATGCCAAGTTTGAAGTAATTGCCTGTTTGTTTTTCCGATCTAGATTGTGCAAGTATTGTACTGTCTGTGGAGTCACTTTAGGTGGACGAGCACTGTAGCTCTGACTAGTGCTACAGTGGCTTCTTCTATACCTCCTGATTACTGTTGCAACTGATTTTAAGTTTGTTAACGATCTTCCTTAATATTTATTCCATCACCGGGAAGCCTCATAATTAGATTTTTCAGTTCCTCTTTCAATACTGTTTGGAGCCATGATGCAGATGTGCCGATAGACACAGCTCATAGGTCCAAAATTTGGAAGATTCTTTTGTTCACGGCTCATTTTCAAGAACTTTATTTATCACGAGCACAATTATACATAGTATAATGCGCAGTGAAATGCATTGTGCACCTGTTCCAAACCGAAACAATAAGAATAAATTATAATAATAAATAATTTTTACAGTATTAGTATGTTTATACAAGCAGGCTAACTGGAAATCACAGGTGTATGGCATTTAGCTTCTACTTCTGGATCTGTAGTTTGATTACAGTCTTTTTAAGGTATTGACTTTTAATTGTTCATATTAGGAAATACAGTTCAACTCTGAAACAACACAATTTTCAGAAATGATGCAATTCTGAATCATGAGCCATTCAAGAGATACTACACAGGGGTGTAGTCATTTGTGTTGTGCATATCCGTCTACACTCACCCAGCATGAGTCAGCTAGTGGGTACTCTGGCAGAGCCACAGCCATGTAGTCTTTCTTGGTGCAAACAGCCACCACCAGCACACCCTCCATGGTGAAGAAGGCTTCCAGTCCAGTTCCGCTTGCTGTGAAGAAACTGTACAGAGGACAATACGTCTCTGTCAAAGATTTGCATCATACAGCCATGAATGAAACCTCAGAAATGTGCCACATTACCTGTAAAGTTGCTTTCTTCGTGGTCCTTTTCCTAAGTCATGCTGAGCCCCCATGCCAGTGCTGACAGAAGGTTTACGGTTGTTGAAGTCTGAGTGACAAGAGGGGAACTCCATGTTGAGACAGAGCCAAGCGTGAAAGGCAAATCCACTACCTGGCCAGCGTTGAATTGTGGGCACCATGATTCCTGCCATGGGGGGCGTAAGATCAAAATATTGCAAGGCACTGTCCTGGCCTTCTCTGGCAGCCATGGCTGAGAGCACTCGTATGATGCGAGTGCAGTAGGGGTGCACCCTCCCGACCACTGCACCGTTGTCCTGATCCACCCTGAGGAGTCTGAGGAGACTCTTCAGCTCCTCTGGTTTCAAACACAAGGAGCCTAAGTCCTGCAGGAGGCCCAGCAGGGCGTCTACACACTGCCTGTCCAGGTTCTGGGGCTGAGAGAGAACCTGCAGCAAAGCTCCCACCATGCCAGCTTCCACCGCCACGGTGCGACAGGCCAAAGAGCCCCCACATACAGTAGCCAGCCACTGGGCCACCAGCAGCTGCAGGTCCCTCTGACCCGACAGGTCAGGAAGCCACTGCAGGAGCAGCAGCAAAGGCTGGTCGTTACTGATGCCAAGGTGATGAGCGTGAGCATGTTCACCTTCCACTGCCTAGAGAGAAGACAGAAAGTAAATATAAACGATAACAAAAAGTCAAATGATTCATTTTTTAGTGTTGACCCTTTAATGCTAAAATCCACTGGTGGGTTGCAAAACCATGTTATTTTTGAAAAACTAGTACAAATTAGATCCTTTATTAAAGCAAGAAACTGTAAATACAGACAAGAATTTTTTAATTTTCACCTTTCAAGTGATGGTCCTTGAACTACTCATGTGTACCTTTTGGTTCTATCAGCAAAAACAACCAAATCACTTTATACTAAATGTTTCATTTAAAAAAAAAAAATGCCAAAAAGAAACAGTTTGCTGTAACCTTATTCTGTAAATAACAAAGAAACAAAAAAACTCCACAAAATTCTGCATTCCCAGCACAACAGTGAAGCCACTGGTGAATAAGCTGTGGCCAACAAATACGGGACAAAAAAAATCAAGGACTTTTAGCTGAACTGAACTGATTGCAGGCTTATTTACAAAAAGCAGATAGCAGACAAGGAGGGAAACAAGTTAAATATGTAACTAACTAAATATCTATATGTATGTAGAGCCACTGTTGTCTATTTCCACTGTTGGTAACACCTGTGGGAAGAATGTTGGACATGTTGATTCCAGGTATTTTCAATGTTTGAAAATGACTAATAAAAGAAATGTAACTTTTTTCATTAGTTACAGCATTCAGACAAAAGGAACTCTTCACATATCCATTTCATGAGACAAATAGAAGAGGAATTAACATTTCCAAAACTTTCTCAAAGGATTCCTGCACGCTGTCTAACTTGCAAAAATACATTCATTGGCAATGCTTCAGTGCTTGACTGTCATCAAGCAAGTTTTGCAAGTTAGACAGTGCACGGGAATCTTTTTGAAACTTTTGGAAATGATTTCTAGCATTCTAACTTTGTTACACTGCACAGACGAGATTTTTGAGTCCTCTCTACTTCTAGCCATGGCTGTGCTGTTTCCATAGAGGTGCAGGACGTTATATTGTCGCAAAAAATGAGCCCACAGTGAGTGAAAATGTGGCAAAAAAAATCGCACAAAATCTGCTCGGGGTTCGGAGGGTTAATTAGCACTATCACAACTGGAATTGGAACAAGGTCATCAATAAAAGCAATTTGGTTTTTTTTCTTTCTCTGCACTCAGTGGGGATAATGAGGAAATGTGAGTTTCACCATGTTCATCAGCTCCTGCAGCAGCCTTTTGGTGGGTTGACCTTGACTCCTCAGCACATCAAACAGTTGGGGGTAGCCAATCCTCTCCTTGAAAACCTCCTGAGGCAGAAGAGGGGAGAAGACAGAAATAGGCTGGTGAAAGCTGCTCTACAGGGGATAACATGCTGGCACACTTCCATACATCGGAAGGAAACATAATGAGCTTTCCCACATGAATGCAGAACAACTTCCCACATCTGCCACTCATTTTTGTAGACATTGTGGTGTTACATTCTGACCGGAGCCTTACCTTAGCAGAGGGTGAGTTGCTCATTATAGCTGTGAGGACTCCCAAGGCGTAAACTGTAATACTGTCAGATCCTTTCTCCCAAACCTACATCAAAAATAAGGAGGTGTAGCTGACTGTGGCATTGCAAAACTCATCATGAGTCGACACATTTCAGAGATATTTCCAATGCACGTGACCCACAGTGAGAAACCTTTCACCAAATAAAAGAATGAGGAATTTTCACTCTGTTTTCTGTAAAGAGCAAGAGGAAGTGCAGCACTGTACTTTTATTTTCACACCACAACCATTGGAGCAGACTGGTAAGTGAACTGCTGTTCCAGTCACCAAACAATCGCCCTTTTGTTAATTTCTGATAGGACCCAGCATGCAAAAACCAAAGCCAACCATCAAAAAAAAGCACAGAGGCAATCCCCCACTATTGCTGGAAATTAGGCAACATCAAACTCCAGGACATGAGCCGGGTCTTTTATGCAAGCACCACTAGTCACACGACAGAGCAGCGAAACATACAAGGAAAAGATGGGAAAAACAACCATTTCATGCACTATGAAAAACACAGCATGCTCTTGTTGCCTAGCGTTGTCAGCAGGGAATTCAGCCTGCAATTATGACATTTATAAAAGGAAACATTTGGCCATAATAACAGTAACATCAGCTGCGAGTGGACAGTCAAGATGGGCTGATACTACAAATAAAAAAACAAGGGAACTTCAAAAGGTGATTATCATGTCTAGCCATGCTACCTGCTTTATTTACAAATGAGTGTAAGCCAGACATCCTGCCCAAAGCTTCCTGTTTAAAGAGCTCAGTGCAGTGAACAAGGAGAGACGGGGCTGAGTTTCCTGCTGACAGACCAATAGCAACATTGAATTGGGGGGGAAGTACCTGGTCCACTTCGACCTCAGTGAGTAAACGTGCAGTGAGGTCACACACAACCTCACGCTCCGGCCTACGCCTGTCGCTCTGAAAGAGCTGCACAGGACATACAAACACATGCAGGCACATACAGCACAAAAAAGACAGACGATTAGATAAAAAAAAACATGAAAAGTCATCTGAGAGGAGACAGGTTTGATCCTGGTCTCTCTGCAGCTGCAGGGTGACACATTTATTGAAGCCATGTGGGGAAACATACAGCAAACAACAGAGGTGAGTACATCTCTGTGCAAAACCACCTTAATGTCAAATATTCCAAAAGTCTCTTAATGATTGTGTTATTTCTAAATTGAATGGCCGATTATTTCCTCTTATGAGCAATCAAAAATGTATACTTTAGAAAGGTTATGTTGAAAAAACAGGCCCCAAAGTAGAAACTCAATGCAGCAACAGTGAATGCATCTGTGACCACTGAAACTAAATCAAATGCACCTCTGATTTCCAATCAGCCTAACTGCATTATCAAGGTTACTAAATGAGCTGCAAACCTTGATTTTTCTCAGTTTTAGACCTATGGGCTGTGTTTATCTACATGTCTGAATCACGGTGCCACAAAAAAAATTGCCAGAGGAAAAATCTTATTGTGCGACTTCACAAAGATAATCAGGAGGTACAGAACAAGTCATGGTACCACCAATCAGAGCTGCAGTGGTCGGCCTACTAAAATCACACCACAGACAGTGCGCTACTTGCGTAATCAAGCTGCGAAAAACAGACATGCAGGTGCTTCCGACTCTGCACAGGGGTTATCAGAGGAAATCTGAGTTTTTGTGACAGCTGAGACAGCGCAAAAGACATTGCATAATGTTAACCTCTAAGATGAGCATCAAAGAAAAAACCCTTGCTTGCTCTTTGGCAAAAAACTTAACTTTGCTAAAGAACATAAAAAGAAGTCTGATGAATATTGCAACCACACTCTTTGGTCAGATGCGACCAAGATAGATGTGTTGCTGAGATGGGGGCCAGTTTGCTTGGTGTGAACCTGACCATGATTACCACAGTGAATGCATAATCCTGACAGTGAAGCACGGAGGTGGGAGTGTGATGATATGGAGCTGCATGAGTAGAAAAGGTGCTGGAGAGATGACATGTATAGATGCACTATGAATGCTTATCCCAAAAGGAGGAATATTCCAGCATTGAGAACCATCCAAAGCACAAATTCACACAAGAAATTCCAAAGAACAAAGTCAAAACTGACCTGCACAAGTATGTTCCCTGATTTGAAACCGACAGAACAACTTCGAGGTATTTTGAAGCGACAGGTAGAGCAACATAACCCCTTTAGCAAAGAGCAGCTGGAAAAAGTACTCTGAAGTTGGCAGAACGTCCTCCATGTCGAGCACAAAAATAAAATAACATACAAAGTATTGAAAAACTAGAAGACCTGAACATCAGTGCTGAAAGGTGTAGTAACTTCAGTTGCATTGAGTTCTTACTGTGGGGTCCTGTATTTTGAAATACACTAAATCTAAACTGCTGGGTTTTTCATTCTACATAAGAGCAAATACACTACTGTGATACAGTTTTAAAGTATTTGACATTTAAGTGATATTGCACAGGCTTGTACTCACTCCTGTAGTGCGCTGTAAGCTAGGAGCACATACGTATTTGTGATATTTCACTAAACAAAAATAGGTTCGACTGTGGACGTGACATTCAGGCAAATAAAAGAGGAAATAAGACATGACATAAATAAAAACGGTGACAGACTGGCAGGCAGGCTAGTTGATGAAAAGAAAGACATAAAGAAGTGACTGAGCAGACAGGCACATTTTTGACAGACAGGAGGCTGACCTTGCTGTTCTGAATGAGTCTGAGGATGTGCTCGAAGCAGTTGTTGTTGAGGAACACTGCTTGCAGGACTGGTCTGTCAGAGCACTGCAGGATCTCCGGAACAGCAGCTAAAATTGACAGCGAGGAGGATGTTGACTCGTGTTATTTATCAGACACTAGGACAATTGATTTTTGGTTTCCATACTGAGTGAAAGGGATAAAAAAAGGGATGGTTTACACTGAGCTGGACCTAGTGCTCTTACTTAGCATTTGGCTCTGGAGGGAGATCAGGCTGTCCTCCCAGCTCTGTCTGTCCTGCTGCTCGCTAGGAGGTCGGTTCCAGTTGAGGAGCTGGAAGTAGCTCTCCAGTATCGTCTTGATCTCCACCTGCCGCTCCACCGGGCTGCTGGAGTGCAGGAGGTGGATCATGGCTGTCAGACACTGCAGAGTCTGCCGGGGGAGCCTGGTGTCTTTGGGTTCAGAGGAGGTCCGGCAGCACCAAACTCGCAGAACAGAAAACAGGTCCTCAACAGAGTGAGGGCTGATGGAGAGCAGGCCATTTTTCTGAAACACAAAGAGTCTCACAGTGACTCCCCTGAAATCCGTTTTAATTTGCACCTCTAGCGTTTTCTCACACTGCAGAATAATCACAGATAAACAAGTGAGACGGGGTAGCAGACCTTTCCTCCGCTGATGATAGCACCCTGGAGATGAACCAATCGGAGCGTGAGGAGCTCTGGGATCTGCTCGCTTTCCTGGAGACTTTCTGTGTCGGGAAAGTCAAGCAAAGAGAGAATGTCATGTAAGAAAAGCTACCACTTAACCCTCTGACCCCAAAAACATTGGAATGTTTGAAAAACATGTTGTCTTTAAAATATTCTCCAAAATGACACCATTTATCAGAGCCAGAAACTATAAAATCATAAAGAAATAATCAGATTTTTAACTTCTTGACAGTCCTTGAACCACTCGCCTACTTCACACTTAAAATCATGATATTTCATCAAAATCATTTTATTCTACATGTCTCATTAAAAAATTTGCCAATAATAAACCACTTAAATGAAGCAGATTCTGTAAAAAACTAAAAATTTTGCACTCTTTGGCACAACCTTGAAGCCAACTGTGACTCAGCTGCAACCGACAGTCAGGTGAAAAAAATTCTAGGAATTTTAGCTGAACTGGGTTGAACTGCAGGTTGAGAGAGCACAAATACGGGACAATTATCTACACAAAATAAAAATGTAAGCAATACAATATTTATAGTATGTAGAGTCTTTTCCCACTTGTTTAAATAAATGCAGCATGGCTCAAAAATAGTTGCAAGTTCTCTACAAATTGTTGGAAGATACATTCAGCATGGTGAAATAGCTCTCTTGAGTTGTGAAAAAGTCTGAGTTTAAAGACGTTGTAGAAATATAAATAGTAAAATATCTTTTTCCAGTGATGATAACATCTGGGTTATACTGCACAGAACATACTTTGAGTTTACTCTCCTTCTAATCATGGTTGTGCTGTTTCCATAGAGGTGCAGGACTTTATACTGCAGTGAAAAATGAGCTCACAGTGAGTAAAAATGTGACAGGAGCAAAAAACCACCAGAGGGTGAAACCGCATGTCAGAAAAGCACATTGCTGTCGTAATACAATTCAAATAAAATGAAGCGCTTTGTTTCTAAACTCTCTAAATAGTTTCTTTCTCTTCTGCAAATGCATGCTGGAACTGTCTTCATTCTTGCGTCGCTATAAAAGGATAAGCGCGTATAGTAAATTATAGAAAAACAAAACAAAATGCACATGCTGCAGAGCCTCAGCACATTTCCTCTGCAATTTCTGTCGCTCAGTTACGTCAAACAGAAAATCCTAAGCCTTTCTAAGTGGCCTAGGTGTTGCACAATTAGCCCCTAACATTTCCCATTAAAACTTGCTATTGCGGCATAATCCTCCTAAAATTTGGACATACTGAAACTTGCTCGGGCTGAGATTTCCCACATGGCTTATAGATTAGCACTCGCCGATCAAATGAGATTCTATAATTAAAAAAAGCTTGGACTGGTGATGGAGGCTTTATAACTGGACGCTGAATAATTGAGTTTTCAAACCAAGAAGCATACAAGGGCCTGGACTTGGCCATTTATTTTTCTACACTTTCACACAGAGAGTGATTTAGTGGTGGAAATTGAAGTGTTTGGGCCGCGGCAGGAACAGTTTGATTGTGGTGGTATGTGAGGTCTGACAGCTGGAAATGGGAGCAGCTTACCATGGAAGAGAGCAGGCAGCTCTTCTGGCAAGGCCAAAGGGGAGAACTTGTACTTGTTCCTCTCTAGCAAGCTCACCTCCTCCCTGCAAAACACAAACAGTCGCGTCACCACACTCGCATCACGCCTTGCGGGTCTGCTAATGCCGCTGCTAATAAAGAGCTTTGACTTCCAGGCAACAAAACGGGGTGTTACACATGACAAAAGGTTGGGCAAGACCTTTAACGCATATTACGGGCTTCTGGTCTTTGTGTGGCTAAATTCCACCTCCCACACATTCACACAGGCGATCTGTAAGGGTGAAGCAACACAAACTCACCCTGCCAGGCGTCTCCTCCACGTCTGATAAGGGTCGAATAGACTCTCACAGAGCACGAGTCCATACTGCACAACCGACTGCAGGGAAGACTTTTCCCCTTGACCCTTCTTTAACTGCGCAGAACAAAGAAAATGTTTGGACACGCATTCACCTCCAGAAAACAATATGCCTGCTTTAACATCCTTTAAATATGCAAAAAAGATTCCAGCACGTTGAATAGAAGGTCAGTTACACACCCACTTCTCTTTTCAGTGTGAACTAGTTCTGTAAGTTGTCACATGCGGCAAACAAGTTCACTTCTGTGTAGGTCTCCCTGCTTCTATATCACACTTCTGCATTGTTTTATGAAATGGCACACTGAAATCTGCTTAAATCCTGCTTTTGTGCTGGCCGTACCTGGTCCAAGCAGAAATTCAGAAGCTTGATAGTTTCGAAAACGAAACTCGGGGTCTTCTCCGGGTCGATGTTCTCCATATTCCTAGAGGAAAACACAGTTAGGTGTTAAGTAAGTTTTACGGATTCTTACCCAACGTGGCCATGTTAGGTGTAAAAGTGTTGAGTTGTAGCCACTTTTGCACAATCTGCACTGCAATTCCTGGAAAATATGACCTATCAGGTTCCCCTTTTTGTTAGAAAATCAGTAAGAGATAAGATAAAACCTCATCTTACATTACATCAATATAGGTAACATTGAGTCTTTGAGTCTATCAACCTAACAGCAAGTCTATCAAATTATCATTTTGACTTGTAGTTCAGTTCTAAATAGTTGCCTGCTGTTTATTATCATCAGAATCAGTTTCATTGCCAAACAGGTTTTTATAGTTTTCCCATTTGACATGGTGGAAGGTGGATGCTTTTAAAAAGCAAGTGTTAAAAGTCAGATAAACAGCAGTGTAGCAAATCCTAGGGATTATAAGAGATAAAATCCATTAGATTTCACTGCTTACAATAGAATATTTACTTTTTAGTACTTATGAACAATAAAATCTATAAAATTATTTTAGTTATAATTCCAGGATTTGCTACACTGCTGTTTATTTGACTTGAAACACTTGCTTTTAAAAAAAATCTCACCATGTCGAATGGGAAAATTGTGAAAACCTACTTTGCAATAAAACTGATTCTGATTATAATAAACTACTGGAAATAACCTCAATTTGACAGACTACTGGGTGTTCTGACATATCTTTTTAACAGTACAACAAATATTCAGGCAGTTGCCAAAGACTCAACACTGCGTCACATTACCGGTTTTCACAATTTTGTCATTTGACATGGTAAGATTTTTTAAAAAGCAAGTGCTACAAGTCAGATAAATAGCAGTGTAGCAAATCATAGAGATTATAAGTAATAAACATATAAAATAGATAAATAGAATTATCTACGGTGTGAGAGAATGTGCAAATTAATCGCCTATTAATGTGCAAAATGACATAGTATATGGTGTAAACAGCTATTTAAAAAGCTGCGCAGTACAGTTACGTATGTTTGGTGTCCTCACCTGCAGACAATGATGAAGAACTTGATGAGGAGCAGTGGATGTGGGGTGTTGCTCTTGTGCTCGGAGGCTCCAGAGAGGTGCAGGGCGCTGTGCCATAGCTGGGTGCTGAGGAGCACCAGAGCGTCTCTGGGGAGCAAAGGCACATCCGAGCTGGAGTCCTCCAGCCTGGAAGACAAGAAGAAGAAACATATGAAGTTAACAGCCAGGAGGAGAGAGGCAAAGGGCATCAAAACAGAGATTGTGTAACATAAACATGTCAAAACTGTATCCCCGCCGAAGATCCTCTGCCTTGGAGAACACAAGCCTGTGGGGGTTCGAGTTTATTGTATGTAGTTTGTGTAAAGCAACTGCTGCTACTCACCTCCGGGGCTCCAGCGACTGAACATCAATGAGCCTCTCAAAGGACGCCACGAATACCTCCAGCCACTGCTGCAGATAGCTCACATCTTTCTGCAGTAGGAGAGAAAACACGTGTGAGGCACTGAAGGAACATGAACAGTGTTAGAAGAAACACAGCGAGTCAAAAATGTGCATGTTTGGCTGTTGGTAATACATTAAAAGGTTCAGCGAAATTCAAACATATGTCTCCAAATATACTAAATATGTGAAAAGACTGTGGACTATAAGTTGAAGGGCCTCGAAGAATCTTTAGGGGTTTCTCACTATGTCCACTGTGGAGGAACCTTTTTAATCCCTGCTTTGTGCTCCAGAGTGCAGGCCCAGCAGAATACACATGTACTAGTATTCTGTGCGTTATGTAAATATTAAGATTGCCAAAAAAGTTTTACATAGGACTAAAATAAAACACGATAAAACTGTCAGTGTTGTTATTCCTTTATTTCTATTTTCAAATCTCCCCCTAGCTGTTAAAGCAACCAAGCTTCCTTAAATATCTGTAGAGTTCCTTCAGGATCTCCTAATTTTAAGACGCTATATGCTGCTAAAATCTGTTTTTCCTCATTCTTATGTTCAGGATTTTTTTGGGTTTGTCAGAAATCATGACTCAGTGACGCAATGCAGCTACATTTTGCATAACCCCTCCCCGTTCCGCTTACAAAAACCAGAGCAAATTAGCATCAGTGGTTTTCCTGCTTTACAGCCGACAGTCTGCTATAAAGATTAGCCTTCACCCAACAAATACATCTTCCCTGGATGCTAGAATTGCACAGCAGTATGAGGATCACCACCAACATCCACCTCTGCAGCGACAACTTTACACCAGATCGTTTTACAAACTCTCACCCCTGGATTCAAGCATAATCCGCTACTATCTCAATAACTGGCCTTCCGATCCTGCCAGCATCATTGACAGTCCATGCCCACCAAGGAGTGTGTGTTTTCTAATATGCTTAGTTTATCCCATCACTAATAACATTTAAATATTCTCTTGTTTAATATCTGTAATCTTACACAATTTATCTGTCATTTAATAGCAATCACTGCTCAATATGTAATGTTTTATGGGGTATTTTTTCATTCGCTTTCCATTCAGTTACAAAGAATGTCCTTGTAGAAAAAAGTTTTCTTTAAAATGACAAAAGCATCAAAAAAATTACCATATTTTGCAGGTATTTTATGGCAACTTTACTCACATTTATTGTATTAAAAGGATTTCATCATCTTAAATTGCTGATTTATCTATAATTTCCCATTATGTACTTGTCATTAAAAGGTGGTTACTATATTAGAATTAATTTTTGTTTTTACATTTACTCTCCATTCAATTACAAAAGATATCTTTGGAGCGAAAGCTGTTTTCTTTAAAATTACAGTAATTTAAAAATAAATACCAGATTTTTGCAGGTATTTTATGGTAATTTTACTAGCCTTTCTGTAATAGATTTTATTATGTTAAAGATTTTTTGCTCTTTTTAATACAAATGATAATATATTTCTAGCATTTCTGTGTTATCCCACAATCTTCCATTACATGCCAGCCATTTTCAGATGGTTACTATTTTATGAGTGATATTTTTTATTCATTTATTTTTTTCATTAAATTACAATATTTACCTTGACCATAAAATAACACACACATACTGTATTTGTTGTACATACAGTGCAGTAACTGTTTTTTTAAAAATGTTTTTACTGTATTTTTCAGCCACTCCTGTTGCCAAATTGTGATAGTTTTTTTACAGTTTTGGAATGTTACAATATTTTTTCTGGCACCTTTGTTGTCAGATTTTCCAGTTTTGTTTTTTTTTTACCTTATCTTATTTTTATATATATATATATATATATACATTTTCCTTGTACAACTTATTTATTGAATGGCCAGTTGAAAATGGCTTTTTAAAGGCTGAATGTTAAAATTAAAAAAATATTAGAACAAGCTCATCTGAAAATGCAGTCAGCAGTTATTCTATCAACAGTTTACTCACGTGAGCGACGCTGAGTTGGCACCGGGTCCAATTAACTGCAGCTACCGATATGCTACGTAACGTTAGCTGGCTATCAATATTTTGCGAATGCCTGTTTAACTTGTAAAATCTATAATGAGTTATCTCAAGCTAATAACTTTTCTCCGGTAAGTCGCTGACCAATTCTCCAAGACGAAACTCCTCTGACTCTCTGACCTGGTGCCTGGCTGCTGGACGTGACGTCACTTTCAAGGCCGCGCTCTGGCGAGTAATTAACGTCGTATTTAAACCGACGTATCAAAGAGTAAATACTGAGCAGGATAGTTATCTGTAGCTTACCTCAGTACTCGCGAGTAACTGACACAGCGCAAGACTGCTGTGAAGGTGGAGACATGCGGCGGTGGTGTGTTTGCGACGATTAAAAAAAAAAAAAAATAAATACATTTGAAGGAGCGGCGGCTGGGATTCAGTAGCGGCAACGAATATAGAGGAAACCCTGTATATAAATATTTATTCATTTAATTTTTTTTTACAGTGTGCATGACTTAGGTCACAGCCATGGAGTGATGAAAATATTTGATAGCTACTGTTTGCGTTTGTGATTTCACATCGAACCTGTTTGGTTCTGTTAAAACAAACTCGACTGTGTTCGCGCTGTTTGTACGCTTCATTTGAGCTGCTGTGAAAACTGCCAATCAGCACCTTCAGCTGACACACCCCCACAGTTTCACTGCACAGAGTACTGCCTGTTCTTTCACCATTCTGAAACCTGGTTTTATAAACTTTATTTAATCATTCTAACCTAGTTTGGAGCTCAGTAACGTAGTTTTCTGTGCCGTCACAAAATCAGAACTTTTTTTTTCCTGATTTACTTCAAAGTGTGACACATTGCAGCTGAAAACATGCTACTGACTAAACCTTATGACCTGTTTTTGTAACAGGATGTTGCAAAGAGATGCAACTCACACAGAGGAAAACATGAGCCAATTCTTTCCTTTTTCAAAACGTGGAGGTTAAAAGAAACTACATCGACACGCTTTATTCTTTTTGGTCCACATTAGTCATAATTCCAGACATTCAGTAAGCTCACAATAACAACAACTGTACATTACCAGAAGCATGTCATTAGCTTGAAAAGGGCATTCCTACACTGCTGCGTCCTCATAATCTCATGTTAGAAGGCTTCAACTGTGCAAGGATGTTTATATACAGTGCTGGTTATCACAGATTTAATCAGTCTCTGCAGTGCAACATGTCCTGCAACTCTTCCCTCCATGCATCAGCGTCTTGATCTCACAGCAGACTAAATAACACAAATGTCACACAGGTCACCGAGACAAACGGGTCAGCTTCAAACCCTTTTCATTCAATAATGCATGGAATAAGTTGGACAGAAAATCTTGATGGTGACAGCCCAACTCATTAGAACCCAATGTTTCAAAATCAGATTACCAAACACGGAACATGTAGAAATGTTCCCCGATGTTCTGTGTGACAGAACAACCTGAACATTTTGATTAGCTGCTGCTGTTGATGTTTCACACAGAAGCAGGAAGACATGAGCTGTTTCAGACGGACTGACTCACTGTACACAAATAACAGACAGACAGCAGCACATGGTTCAACAATTCATCAGGTACTTCCCCCTGAACCAGCCTGCAAATAGGTCGTAAACGAGCAAAGTTAGCTGCAGCTGATGTGAGAAAACTGCACATAACATGCACACTGAAGCTCACTGCATGTCTAATGTGAAGCCAATTGCCACATTTGCTCTATTAAAAGAGATAGAAGCATAAAGAAACCAACTCTTTGCGTGCAAATCGCCTCTTCTGACGCAGCAATAATGTTAAATGTACATTACCAACTGGCAGTGGTTTATGTGCCAGTCCATCTCTCATTGTATGTGGCTGAGCAGGTTGCCAGGTTCTTGCGAACCCAGTCACAGACGAGCCTTCAGAGTCGCCCACAGTCAGCAGCTGCACATCACTCCTGACCAGCACCAGCGTCTGACTCTTCTTGTCTCTAGAGCTCGCAACCAGGAAATTACATGTCACTTTAACTGAAGCTTACTTCCTTCACACTCTGCGTCAAACCCCTTCCTCTTTTGGTTTGCGTTGTTTGGTTGTGAGAAGATACGAGAGAGGCCTCTGTGTATATATATATATATATATATATATATATATATATATATATATATATATATATATATATATATATATATATATATATATATATATATATATATATATATATATATATATATATATATATACATATACATATATATATATATATATATATATATTTTTTTTTTTTTTTTTTTTTTTTTTTTTTTAAAAACACTCCCACAGTTACAACGAAGAACCGGGAACACGGTTATGCTTTCTAAATTTACCGCAGTGAAAAAAAAACATGTTGCAGGAGAAACATTCACTGCAGAACGTGATGAACTAAAATCTGATTACAAAATGACTGAAAAATGACAATAAAGTCACATTAATGACACATTCTGGATAGAAAAATCTCTGCATGTACTCTGTGAAAACAGGAAACTGCAATCAACCTATTGTTTTGTGATTCCAGCATGTGGGGAATTAAGGATATGAGACTAGATTGCACTATAATAATAAACTTCCGTTCATAAATAAATAAATAAATACATAGGTGAATTCATTTAAAAAATGGTGAGAATCTAGCAGCAAGGGTGCCAGAAAAAAATATGTTAAAAAATGATGGAACTGCAAGAACTGTACAAAAATATTGACAAATATCTGCAAAAGAATAGATTTTTAGCTAATTTAAATGCAGTAAAACAGTGTCATTTTACAGCCACAGAGCAAATTACTATTTGTCAAAATACAGATTTTTGATGTGGATATTTTGTAAAGTTTACCAGTTGTTGTTTTTTTACAGTGAAGTTACTATATATCATTTAATTAAAAACACTGAAATCTGTAAAATAGATGGACTGTAAAAAATGCTTGTTTAATATGCATATTTTTCCAATCGTATGCCAGGAAATATCTCTAAAATAACTCTATTTTTGTTGTTTTAAATACAGTAAAAATCAAATGTTGCAAAAAATGTACTTACATGATTAAAATTTTTTGATTTATTTACAGTTTTTGCAAGAAAAGTAATACTTTTTCTGTGATTTTACTATTTTCTTAATATCTGTAAGCTAAGAATCAGTGAAATTTGTAAAATATGTTTTTTAAAATCCCAATATAAATATATATTCTTTCTTTAAAATACCAGCTAATATGTTTAAAATAACAACATTGTGAAAATAATAGTGTAGAAATGGGAAAAAATGTGTAAAAGAACAAATAACATTTCTAAAAGTACAGATTTCAATTTTTCAACAATTTTGGTCTGTTTTTTGTGGTCAACATTTTTTTTCATGGTTTTATTATTTGTTTCTATCTGTAGTTGAAGAGAATAAAAAGTAAAAGTAAAACAACAGTAAAATGTTCTATAAAAGTTCCTTTTTTACAGTGTGGGAGAATCTAGGACACGTCAGCTGATTAATTGACTCCTCCCAAAGATTACTGTTAATATAATAAAGTTATTTTATGATGACACTTAATGATGCAGTATATCTGGTGCCCAAATGGAATTCATGATGAACAAAACCACACAGTAATATGCTTAATTAAGTGACGTGATTTGGAAAGTGTTGCTTTACAGCTCTGCGGGCGATGGCAACAGCCTTAATGATTACATGTAGCAGGCGTCACTTTCAAGTTTTATATGAAGGGAGTGTTTTTTTGTGAAATGCAGATGCTTCGGCTTGGTTTTCTGAAGCCAGTTGGAAGTGAAACAGGTAGATTTGGGCGTTGAATTTTTTAAAAATAAGATCACAGATAGGAAGTGAGACTGGTTTGCTAATGAGAAGTGGAACAATAGGAAATATATTAGAGCAAAAGTGGTTCAGACACCTGGTGCCCCTTCTTTATGTCTCACAAATCCTCAAAATCATCCCTTACAAAGTTACCATTGATCATCCTCCACTTGGGTAATCTGCATCCTTTGCTTGCAGCTATATTAACTTGTTTCCCACAACAACTACTTCAATGATTCATTGGATGAAAAAGGAGCTAATGAAATGCACTATTAGAACACATGTCACAGGCCGACCACTAGGTGAAAGCCCCTATAAACCGAGTCATTTATGTGTTTTCTGTGCACATGGCCGAGCAGCTGTGCAGCCCCGTGCTGCTTGGCATTCTGCTTCGCTCCAGCTTCCTGCACAAGTGAAAGCAAAGAGCACTTTGATTTTTCCTGGTTGGCTGTTCTGTTGGTAAACAGGGGAGGCCGAGGTACACGAGGGGATTCAACCACGGCGAGCTGGAGGCACGGATGCTGCGTCTCCCGGTACAGTATCTCGACGTGCATCAAAGCATGAGTAATGGAGGCAAATACATAATGAGCTATCTGACTGTGTGGTGACAAAAGCGAGGAAATGTTCCCCCTTCATGGGGATGTTTCGCAGCTGTGGCGATGGGTGGTTGTCGCCGCGGTCCAGATCTGCCTCCGAAGGCCTTAATTAGTCCCTCAAATGATAATCACACACTATTTCTCTGCCAGCCTGATATCTTACTGTACCCACACTGGTCTTTAGTGGCAGGAAATGATGCTTCTTTGTTCTTCACTTCTATACTAAATAATGACATCTGGAGGGTTTGTAGTTCTTATTCAAGAGTCTTAAGTCTAAAGCTGCAACCAATGATTATTTTCACTGTTTATTAATCTCTGAATGATTAATCGATCAGTTGTTTGGTCAATACAACAGCAAAAATGTCAATCGATGTTTCCCAAAGCCCAAGATTACCTCTTCAAGTTTACCATCACAGCAAAGTAAAAAAAACACAGAAAATATTCAAACTCAAGAAGCTGGAATCAGAAAAACTAATCAATTATCCAAGCAATTATTTTTATCATTGAGCTGTTTATTATTCCCTAGATTAATCAACACGTCTTTGGTCTATATAATGTCAGAAAATGGAATAAAATGTCAATCAGTGTTGCCTAAAGCCCAAGATGACACCTTCAAAGGTTTTGTTTTGTTCACAATTCAAAAATATTCGGTTTACTCTCACAGAAAAGTAAGTAAACTGAAAATATTCACATTTAAGGAGGTGGAATCAGAAGATTTTGACGTTTTTTTTCTCTGAAAAAATAGTCGAATAACTGTTCGATTAATGGTTGACCACATGAGCTCAGTGAGTTCATATCCTGCATTTTTGCTCCAAAGAGCAGCCTGAATGTAGATCTGCAACCAGAGATTTTCATTATCAGATATCTTTTAGAATAATTGACATTTTTGCTCTGAAAAAGCACAAGTTATTTGCCACAAATACCTTGTTTTGACTGATTAACAGTTCAAACCTCCAAATTATTCAGTTAGTTTTAATTAAGACCAAGAAAAACAGGAAATTGGTTGATGTATTTGCAGAAAATTGGCTTGAACAATTATCAAAGCAGTGGCTGATTAATTTTCTGCCAACCAACTCACTGGGTTAATCAGTTGTTTCAGCTCTACCTGAAAGTTTCTACTTGATGATTCTGAAAAAAAAAACTTCCACCTTAATATTTAAATATTCTGACTTCATTGAACTACTGTAACCATCAACAGCTGAATAAACAAGTCGATTAAATGATTATTGGACAATTAAGCTATTATAATTTTAAAAGCAAATGATTCATTGTTACTACATCTTGTAAAAATGCCAAAAGGCCAACTGGTTCTTGCTTCTTAACTATTAGTTTGTTTTGTATAAATGGACAAAACTGACAATAGAACTGTAACCTTTGATCAATTCATTGAATAGCTGTCAACTACTAAATTAATTGCCAACTTTTTTGATACTTATTAAATTTAAATTAACCACTTTATAGTAATTTTTTTTAAAGAAAAAATGTCTAAATAGTCTTATTTCAGCTTCTTAAAGGTGAATACTTCTGTTTTTTTTCTTCCTCTATGGGAATAAACTAAATATCTTTGGGCTGTGGACAAAACAAGACATTTTAGGACATCACCTTGGGCTTCTGATTGATGTTTTTCTCCATTTTTCTGACATTTTACGGACCAAAAAACTCATCAGTTAATCAAAAAATAATCCACAGATTAATCAGCAATGAAAATAATCAGTAGTTGCAGGACTAATGAACAATATGAGGACATAACATTTTTGAACTAAGTTTTCCAGTAATTTACCGGAGTCAAAATCATCTGTAGAGAAAATAACCATTAGGTTCTACAAGGAAAACAGATCAACTGTGTTACTGTATTATGACTTTGGGGGGAAAAGAATAAAAATTCCCAAAAAAACAATAGGTTTTTGAGCTTCTTCAGACACGAACTGACAAGTCATGTTCCTCAGTGATTAGATCTGTGTATGCCCATACCTGTCAGGCATGAGCGTTGTATTATGGCCTGAAAACATTCTCAGATATGAGATATGGAGCCCTGACATAGCGCCAGAAGGGCTGGTTTTTAATCCCAGCAAATGAAAGACGTGCACATGTCCTGTCTGCGCTAGTACAGTTCTTTATCGATCTACAGTATGAGAAGGAACAAATGAATGTCTATTATAGCTCTCTGGTTCCAAATTGAAGGTAACTTGCACCAGAAATACCCCTCTTCCCACAGGTTTCACATTTTTCTACATCACAATAGCTTTTGAGAATTTCATATCAGTCCCTGATCTGAAAAGTCTTGCAAGGGGCGCGTGAGTTCTTGCACAATCGGAGGAAGCGGACCTCCTTTATCAATGACAAGCCCATGCAAGTTGTGCTTTCTTATTGCAGAATGATGGCTTAGACACAGTATGTACTCGAGCATGCTGGAATCATGGTTGTTAGGATTCATCTCAGCTGTGTTTTTTAACTACTGTGCAACATAAAGTGTGAGACAGTGACTGGTGCTCTCTGCATGCATGGAGAGGTTGATGAACGCACAATAATTCTAATAAAGAGAGTCTGAAACAAATACAAGAGGACACACAAGGACAAAATACCTTCATAATTGTGTTTAAGGGCGCAAAGCAGCTGAGGGCTTTAATGAAAAGCCTATTAAACACAGCTCAGGTTTACAACAGTCAAAACTTTCATACGTGTGTGACGAATCTGAAAACAAAGTCCGTGAGTCAGACATGGGATGTGTCCAGCTAAGAAATGATATTGTGTGCTCCAACTTGACTAACAGGCAGATAACAAAAACACGACATACAATGGCTTGGTGGCGTCTATAGGAGAGGCAGCCGATTGTTCTCTGAAGTGGTTCGACTGCCTTTCTGAATCACATAAGGTGATGACATTTAGGCTCAATCAAGTCCCTTTTCCTCTGCTATCTTTCATCGCACTCTGGCAATAGGAAATGTCATTTGCACACATGCAAAATCCACTTCTGTGAAAGCTCTTAAATGTATGTGTCATTCTTAAAGATTATAATCATCGTTTTTTTAAGGCTCGAGGGGAACTGACAAAGAGCCAAGAGGTTGCTTTATAAGGAAGCAGTCGTACAAATACTAGATGCTAGACAGCTGTCACGGCCACATTCGGGTTGACACGTCCCTGGAAACCTCACATAAACACACAGAGGACGGTGACAGCAGCTACTACAACTTGTTTTGTTTGTTGCATAACCAGAAACATTAAATCTGCTGTTGTACATGCAGCAGCAGCAGCAGAGGAGAAGTAGCAGGGTGGATTAGAAACACACTTCCTCTGGGATCTGCCCAAACTGACCACAATGACTACTTTAATGGCAAAAAGCTGCACGAGCCGATACACTTTTGACTTCTGTCGCTGACGCATTCGGAATATTTCGCGCATTTTTCCGACCTTCTGCCTTCTCTGGCTGCTTCCACAGATTGGGAGTAATTAACACAGCGAGATGCATAATGAAAAGATGCAGGTCTAAGCTTTATCATTGTCAAGAGAGCAGCTCTCTAGATGTGCAGCGATGGTAAGAGGGGGAGTCTCTGTGCCTGCAGTGAACATGCAAACTTGGAAAGAACTTCTTTTCTCTGTCCTCAGGCATAGGAGCAGATTGCAAACACATTAAAAAATAATAATAATTTATTCACAGCCAAACTGTCTTTCTCCTTCAAGAAGAGACACGACAGGAAGGAATGTGCAGTATTGTTTTACTCTTACTTTGTCTCCATCCGTATCACTGAGATATTACCCCTTAATGAGTGTGCAGAGAGCTGAGTCACACCCACGGGGGGCAACATTCGAGACCACACAAAATCATTTGACACTCAATTTGGGATGCGGCTAAATTAGGTTTTCACACCAGAGAGAGACGCAGCGATGCTTCTCACTGAGTTCTACTTCCACAAATGTGTAGTCCTGCCGATTTTTAATCATCTATTAGGTGAAATATACTGAATATAATTGGTTTTCTGGCCATTATGTTTGGAATAAAAGTCATTTATTCTAGGTCTAAAAAAATCATAATCATTCTGTTGATGTAATTCCAAATGGAGAGGTAATTGCATGAAGCCATACTAACATAATCAGACAGGTTTTAATTGAAACGTGCCTCTTGTCTGAGTGTTTGAATGCAGCATCCATTCATGTAGCCACAATACATTTGAAAGGAGAGCAGATAGAGCATCTCTGAACTATAATTAGGTGACTTTTTTGGTCATTTTAGGTGTTCACAGTATGGGTTATGGTTCCTGTTTCTTAAAACTGGACTGGTCTATTTCATGGTTTGGTTTGATATGCAATGCAAAGATCTTTTTTAGTTGGTAGCATTTAAATAAAGTAAAGAAAAAGAAGGATATTTATAAGTAATGGACTGCTTTGAGGGGTGGCATGGTGGAGGAGTTGGCAGGTCTTCCGTTTGCCATGCATTGACTGTCCAGGATGTAGCCTGCCCCCAGTCAGCTGTTCTATCCCTCCCACTACACTCCACAGGTTTAGTGGGTAGAGCAACTGAATGGATGAATGAATGGATGGATGACTGCACTGAATAAACACAAATCAATGCACTGGCTAACAGAGAACATTAGAACTCCTCTTTTAATTAGCGTTATTCAGAAATGGAGATGTTTGTTTTCATATCAACTCAAGTAGCTTTTAATTAATTCCTTTTGCTCTTTGTTTGTGAATCTACATATATTAAACTGACATATTTAATTGACTGAATTTCTATTTCCTCAATATCAAACAGGGTCACATTTAATTACTGATTGGAATTTGAGACCTTTATTTTAAAGAGTGCATATCTTTTCTTACGGTGAAGCTATTATGGCAATAGTGGTTATATTATCTATTTCGGAACAAAAACCTGATGTTTTAGAACACATTCATCCCATTATGGTTTAAACATGGCATGCTTCAACTGAGGAAGGCAGGCAGGCGTTACCAGGACCAGGAAGTAGCCTCAGGAACACCTGCATCGCAGGTACAGGTTCCCTTCAACAAGTGCGTCAAAATGCCATTTTTACGCACTGATTTCAAAAGGCAAAATAGCCCGTATATACATAACATGATAAGCTTTTCTACTCTACACAAGCCAGCCTCAGCTACTAGGTAACAACCCGCTACTGTACAAGCTGCCATAAAAACAACAAACAGTCGACTTCCTCATACAAACACAATTTACAGCCGCTCCGGGACGCACAGCACGATCGCAGCACAGATCACGCAGCAGCCTGATCGTGTATTTATCGGGTTCATGTTGTAAAGTTCAGGCTGAGGAGCTGTGGCAACAACAGGTGTCACCCTCAGCTCTTCCGCACTGTGCACTCACCTTTGTGTAATACAACATCCACAGCTCATACAGCCTGTCCGTCGATGCCATTCCGTCGCCCTTGTGGTTGCTCATTTTCTCTCCTCTGCTTTTATATGTTACTTTCTCTTATTTTACAAAATCATGTAAGTGGTGAGCATATGGTCAAAGCCAGGGTTGTCTGAAGTTGTTTCCTACAGGCAGGGGGACGCGCGGCACGCTCCGGTGAACCATTCCTGCAAATCCAGGGCGCAGCAAATCCAAATAAAAAAGTGCTTTCAGTCTCAAAGTTATCAGAGTGACTCCAAAAACATGACGAGCGAGGAGCCCCGGCGAGGATCGGCGTCGCAACTGTCAAAGCAGAAACAAAAATGCGTGGAAATGCATGCCTGGAGGAACACCCATGTCCGCATTTAGCGAGCTTGTTGCTGTATGATTCCTATTGGAGAGAGTTCCCACGGAAGCGACAGATGCCACCCGCGCCAGAGCGAAGAAACGACCGCGCTCCGCCGTATGGATTCAGCCCGCAGAGGTGGAAGAGTCCTGGCATGATGTGTGGTGATGAGCAGCAGCGAATTCAACTCCTGTGTGACTCTGTTAACAAGAAACGCAGTGAAGAGTTGGCTGTGGATCATGCTCACAGGTAGGCTGCTATTCTTAAAGACACAAGCACACATAAACACGGCCAGGACTCCTCTGACTGACAGGGAAGTCATTGACAAACACGCCTATCAATGAAGTCTTCCCACTGATGAATGGAAAATAAACAACAACACATGCACAAAATGATCAGAAAGGCTGCAACACAGGACTGAGAAAACCAGTGCATGTGGGCAAATTCTCACATATTTCTTTAATAATAACTTGAGTTGTGCAATTTGTGCAGCCTGAGATTGAAAGTGTCATTTTGCACAATCATGCTGATAACATAAAGACACATAATGAACTTTTGACTAAGGCTGAATGATTATGAGAAAATATCTAGCTGTAATTTTCGATTGAATATAACATTTTAAAGCATCAGCTCTATATTTATTGCATTTTATGTATTTATTGCTGTACATTCTAATGCAATGGTGAGTCCTTATAGTTATAAATTGCTTCAAACATGTATTTCTAATGTTTATTAAATGGTTTTAGAGCTTAAACAATTGTCACAAATGTAACTGTTGTAACTGAGTTGAGCTGAATAAATATGATATTAATGCTAAAAAAATAATAATTTCAATAGGAAAATGATAGGATCTTACTGTAAACAGTCTCTGAAATTGAAACAGGTAGGTCATTCATGGCTCAGATGCAGCATCTAAGCATTTCACATTCTGCAAACAAGTTGAATAAAGTAATATTCAACTTGTCTGCGTCTGATGTGCCGCATAATGTATAATTGCATTGTTTAAAGTTGTATTGTTCAGCCCTATTTCAGCCTCTAACAACTATTTATAACAGTCTCTCATGCCTAAGAGGGCTGCCGAAAAATCAGTATTGCACGGCATTTTCTTGAAATCCTGATGAAGACTGTGATGCATTGACCCTGCAAACACTAAGAGGTTGGTGAATGAAGCCTCACACAGAAGGATACTGAAAATAAAATGAAGAAAAATTACTAAATAAGTACATGTAGTGCAATAAAGGCATGAAGTGCAAATGGCAAAATCATAAATTGTGAAGACTAGTCCCTTCCTCAGATGTGTTATTGGAAGATGCATGACCTCATAACAAGTATCTGAACCACTGAAGGCAGAAACTAACCCATTTATTTCACAAAAACACTCTTCACATGTAATGAAATTCCCCTGGAAAGTCCTTGTTATTCCTGAATGGGGCTGCAACTAATTATTTTCATTGTTGATTAATTTGTTCATTATTTTCTGAAATAACTGATTAGTTGTTTTGTTTATAAAATGTCAGAAAATGATGATGAATGTTGTTCAGTATTTCCCAAAGTCCGGGATGACGAATGTCTTGTTTGTCCACAACCTCAGGATATTCTGTTTACTCCCATAGAGAGACAAAGAAACCTGAATATACTAATTTTCAAGAAGTTGAAATTTCTCATTTAAAAAATTACCCAAACTGATCATTCTGCAACTAATTTAATAGTTGACAACTAGTCGATTAATTGTTGCAACGCTGTTCTTAAAAAAGAAATTAAACTGTTTGCCTGCAATATATAAAAACATCTGATTTATGTGCCCCCTTGTATGTAATTTGGTGCCTTTTTCTGTCTCTAATGCATCATATTTTATTAAATTTATTCTATGTTTGCCATAATTTATATGTATATCAATATAATGGTAACATGTCATTTACTCAGTATTGTCCAAAACTGGAAAGTGCACTTTATTGCAGCACTTTCAGTTCTGTGTTAAGTGAATGGCTTGAATCTACTGTATATTTAATTTAGGAGTTATTTGGTCTCTTGATGTCCCACTAACATCTATTATACTTCATTTATCAGTTTGTAGATGTTATTCTTCTAGTTTTGTGGTCATCACCTTGTTAATTCCTTTAACACAACCAGGTTTGTGTTGTCACATGAGTGTTGATCCTTTGGAAGATGGACATAGTGAGGCTCAAGGCAGCTGTATTACCATGGCAATGGCCTACATTCCTCACCAGGGCCGGACGCTGTGACCATGAACAGGCGGGACAGAGTACCAGCCGGTCCTATGCATGACTGGTCTTTATTTACTTTAATGTATAGGCTTGATAATGGCCTCCAAGTAAGTTTCAGAAAGCTTTTCAAAGTCAATCTATATCTGCTGAAACTGAAATCAAGTCGATGATTATTCAATATATCAATATAACACTGACCTCTACATCAGCTGTTTACATTTATCCATTGGAAAACCCCATTATAGTAAAAAAGAACGTGATTTTGAAATAATTAATGTTTCAAATTCAATAATCTAAGAGTTTATTCTGAAGAACTGTCAACAAAACAACTAAACTCACATGATCAGGCAACAGGCCACTGCAATCGATGTGCTCGACGGACGATTTTTTTGTGATTCAGGACCGTGAATGGATCGCAGAGAGAATCGAGCGGCGTGTGGAGGTAAACATGGAGAAGAGTGTCGGCTCGCTTCAGGAGCAGGCTCTGAAAAGGAAAGAGAGGCTAAAAGCGCTCAGAGACAAACAGCTTCATGTAAGTTCGTTGTCTGGGGTGTTCTAGTTTCTGATAAATGGAACAGAGCCGATAGAAAACCTGTTATTTTGCTAATGAGATAACGTTAGCCGACTTAGCTTGGAGCTAACGTTAGCATATCCATGTAGCAGAACAATTCCTAGCTTGGTTCGTGGATTTGTTGCTATGGAGTTAGAGGATGTAGGTTTTAATTAAGTTCAGTAATTACTTGTTGTTGTGCTTTTGTGTTAACTTAAGCATTGTTTTTAAACGTATGCTAATTTCAGAAGCTAATTAATTCAGCCCCCGCGTCGTTGATCCAAGCTAATGTTGTGGCTAAATCTGAGCTAAAAACAATGACTAAATGAGAATATGTGACTGGTTTAGCTTGAATCCTCTGTTTTATTCCATGCATAAGCTGTACGTTGCATAATATTCTGTCTCTGCTTTGAACTGCCATGATTAAAAAAAAAAATCCTGCTTGACTATGATCAGCCTCAGCCACACTGGTGCTTTATCAGTTCCTTTATTTTCCCACCATCAACAAACTCATAGACATGTTATAATTCAATTAATTAAAAGCCACAGGTTCAAATGGGTCTCCACTTTTAAAGCACAATTACTGATGCAACTATTAATCATTGCATCGATCAGTTGTCAGCTATTGCATTAATTACCAACTTTTAGGATAATTGAAGGATTATCTACAAATCAGTAAATAGTGAGATACATGTTAATGGCCATAAAGAGACAACCTAACCTAGATTAAATATGTTAATCTTGCTTATACTAAAATTCTATCAATACTGACCAAGTGGCAACTTAAAGTTTTACTGGTAGGCTTATAAAACATGGCAAAGATGTGATACATTTTTAAAATATGATGCTGATGTTAAATAAAATTGAACTACAGCATTATTTAATAGCCACACCTCGTATATCCTAAATTGCAGCCATAGTGTTTTTCTAACTGCATTGTTTCAAATTGCAATTTTCATGACAGCTTGTTTTATTTTTCTTACCGTATGTATTGGGCCTTCATTAGTTGTATACGTCTGGGAATTCAATTAAATAAATAAGGATTTTGTCAAGGTGAGAAAACTAGTGTGAGGACATCCATGAATTTTTAAAAAGTTGGTGTTTAAAGAATGTGCCAGCTATTTTTTTAGATTCTTCCACACATTTGGTGCATTAAATTGAGTTTTTCATGTGTTTTCTGCAAAACTCTGTCCAGATGCGCAATGTTTAACAACTTCCTTACGCTCAAGAGTAGTGCTGGGCAATATGGAAAAAATCATATATCACAATATGGATTATTTTATATCACGATAACGATATATATGACGATATACCACAACAAAGTATGTTTTCAGTTATTCTCTGAAAAGTTTGACAAAAATTTCATTGCTTACTTTTCTCCATGAAACTTCAACCTGTTGCTAGGGCTGGACCCGAATATCCGGTCCCCATGGTGGTATGCGGATATTAATTTTGAGATCCGAATATTCGCCCCCTCCTACCTCCACCCCTACCCCCCGTGGGACGTTACGAACCGAGCTGAAAATTCGGCTCTTTCCTCCGTTAGCTCACCGCCTCCGACCTCACGGACCGAACCGAATATTCAAGTCATTCCTTCGTCCGTCCGTCAAATTCCTCCCCCCCGGACTTTAAGGAGGGGACCGAATATCCGGAGGCCAGAAACTGCTATTCGGGCCAGCCCTACCTGTTGCGCGTCCATCGCAAGGCACTCCTGAGTTAAGTAATGTAAAGCATGTCGCAAACCCGCGTGAGAATCAAAGAACGTAAAGCAGCGTCATGTCGCAAAAACCACAAGATGGAGTTTCTTTGCAAAAAAAATCTCTTTTTTTTATTCTTCTTTATTTTCACGTATATAAACTTAGAGTATGCATAGTGACAAGAAAACACTAATACAATCGTCGCAGGCTATTTAATGATAAATTTGCTGTAATGATAAAATTAGGTTAGAAACGATAGAAGAGAAATGGCACGATAGACACTTTTCTATCATTCTCACGATATGTATCGTCATATCGCCCAGAACTACTCAAGAATGGTTCAGAAGTTTACAATTAACAAAGCAAATCAAAAGAAATGACTGTTTGTGTCAGTGATCAATCTGGAAAAGCAGGAAATTGGAAATGAGGAGCACAGCGTGAGTGAGCCAGATCTGATTTGGTCTATTTGTGTTCAGCTGCCTGAAGGAGAAGAAGATTATCATCATAATTGTGGTTTGGGCTGAAAAATGTGCAAGAAAAATTGTGCTGTGATTACTTTGACAGATATTGCAATTGCAGTGTGAGTAATTATTTTAGTGGGAAAGCAAATTTTTACATTTCTCTTCCATGAAAAAAAAAGAAATCAAAATGAGAATGTGTTTTTTTGCTGCGAGTCTGTACGAGCAGAAAGGCTCCCGTATGTCCTCGGAATATGATTTACATACTGATGCACCACAGTGCTTTATCTGAGATGGTTTGTTGTGACACATTTGATATTTTCAAAAACTGCAACTCCTGTGATTTGGGTGTTGTCCTTGTCCATTTTGTAATTTTAATCATTTTCGATTAATAGTTAAGCTAAAAGAAAAAGACTAATTAGTATAAAAGTTTATTGAATAGTTAACCCAGAGTGAAAATACTGTAAATGGTACACAGTTGGGACTTGGATGTACCAGATAAAACACAATACAGAGTAGACGGTAGAGAAACTTTGTATATAATCAACAAAAACAGGAACAAACTGGACTTTTAGTAAAGTTTTTAAAAATGTGAATCTGCCAAAACCATTTATTACATCTGAAATAGAAAGCACACAAAAGAAGAATGGTTCTCTGTGGCCACCACCACATAAAAGCAGTAAAATTGAAGCCATGTGTGACGAACGTTTGAGCATTTCATTAGCATTTATTATCACGATGCTTCCTGAGCTAATTTTGGCCATGATTATTGTGCAGTGTCACATTTTGAGATCAACACAAACCTTGATTCTTGAACTGCAGGCCTGAGAGCAGGACCATCTTGTCACTGCTGCTTCTGTTGAACAGTTACAACATTGCACAATTATTCTACGCTCGATGGTAGCCTTTCAATATCTGATATGAATTCCTTTTGCGACGTGAAACGCAATTCTACGTGCATGCCACTGTTTTTGCAGTTAGATCAGAATGCATTTCACTGCACAGTTGTTGAACAGAGGCTCGCTACGTAGCTTTGCTAGATAAACGGTTGTTGACATTCCTGTAGCCTGTCGTTGTTTTCCTTTTGCGCTGCACTTCAAGAATGAGTCAGAAGCTTGAATTGTTCTAGCAGGTGAACAGGAAGCCTCTTCAGGAAAGTGCAAGCTGGGAGGGGTTCGATATCCTTTGTTACAGCTTTTCACTTGGGGTCGATATTTTATTTTTTTCTGAATTTCTTCCAGCCCGTTTCATCATTTATGTTCCCTGTTGTTTACACATGAACAGTGAAGTGTACAGCTCAGGCTGAAATGTGCTATTGCACACGTAACACGCTAGCTCTGGTTACAGCTAGAACATACTGAGCCTGTTTTCCTAATTTATTAGTTCTCAGAGTTCTTAGCTTCTAGATAGGGCAGTGTCAGAAATATTAAAGCTCACAATGCAAATTGGTTGTTTGACTGCCAAATGATGGGACACCACACAAGAAGCAGATGTTTTTTGTGTGCAAATGTTAGCCTAGTGTGCACGTCTTTACTGTGCCAGATCCAAAATGGCCTGTTGCGTACTAAAGCTGCAACAATTAATGAATTAACTGAATATTTTTCAACTAATAAATTATTTGTCAACTAATTTGATGAGCGATTAAGCATTTTTAAAAAATTAAACAGTCTAAATTGTCTGATTTCAGCTTCTTAATTGTCAGTATTTTCTAGTTTCTTTGCTGTTGTATGACAGGAAACTACATGTATTTCGGTTGTGGACAAAAATGCATACTTGAAAATGTCATTTTGGGATTTTTCTCCATATTCAGATATTTTATGGACCGAACAACTAATTAATTAGTCATTAAAATAATCGACAATGAAAATAATATCCCTTGCAGCCCTATTGCGCACACCACTACACTTCACTTCACTCCTAATAAGTATAAAATGCCATCAACACAACTTTAATCTGTCTTTAAAATTAGAATTATTTGTGATTATTTGATATGAGTGACAGAACACAGCCAGTTTATTGGTTCAGCAGTGCTATTTTTATTGTGAGGAAGCATGTGTCTACTAAATTAAAGTAATTTTGTGTAATGGTATTCTTACAGGGGCGAGATCAGGAAGATGGGGAGCCAGAGAACAAAAAAGCCACGCTGGAGGAGCCCACTGAAGAGAAGCACAGGTTGGTTCTGCTACACAACCCAGAAAAATGGTGGTTCAATTTCTGTCCTTTTTGAATATTTCTCATGAAAGCAAGTCATTCTAACTTCAGTCGTTGCTCACTATTGCTCACTCATTTAGCTGAGGCCTTATTAAGCTACACAAACGGAACTGAAACTGATATGGAAGCACATCATCAGAGCATTTATCTGACCTTTATCTAAACACCAGCTCATGTCTCGGTGCAGGTTGTGAGACTCGGTGTTTACCCTGGGCTGGATCACAGTCTCGTGCTATTAGCTGCTCAAATATCCTGCAGCTTGCTCAACGTCTGTGTGTTAGTTGGTTGGAAGGAGCAGCCATCTTTCCTGTCTTACAGGACCTTTTTTCCATTGTTTATATTTAATGACTGTGCAGTGACGGCACCGAGGGAGTGCCGCTGCGTTTCCTCCAGTCCAACAGAACAGATCTCTCCCATGAGAATGAAAAAAAAGCGTCAGGGCTAAGAGCCTATTTTAGACATTTGTCTGTAAACGGAGAGAATCAGTGTTGGATGCGGTTTGGATTTTTAATTTGCAAGGTCTCGACACTCATCTACTGAAGTGTGAGAGTGTAATGTATCTTGCGATTGGTATTAAAATTTCAGAAGAGATCAAATTACTGAACAAAAGCAGGTAAGAAGAAAACAATCAAAATATTTGCCTCAATCTATTTAAAGTAATGAAACTCCACAAGGCCAGGGTGTCAAAATAAACCGATCACGTGCAGGAAGGTTTTCTAATTCCTCCAAGCCTTTTATACTAAAGACACCAACCACACCGGGCAGCTTTCCCTGTTACATCTCATTAGCCGTTGTTCTGGCTGCTGGGTTAATTTTTATAACAGACAGATAATTAGATTCCTGATTCTTGGAAGCGGCAAATAAGATTAAAGGAGGCTTGGAAGCAGCTGAAATATTGTTGGTACATGTTACGTGTAAATGAGGGCTGATGGTTGTCTGCAGATGTTTTTGCTGTGGTGAATGAAGCAGGTAGCTTGGTGTCAGCGTAAACACTGGAACACTGCTGCGCCTCCTCCAAACATTCTGGAGAGAGCCACGATTGGGCAGCGCTCCGAATTTATCACTGGCTCTCTTTGACGGCACAATGTGCTTGAAGTGGAAATGTATAAACACGCTCCGGGGGTTTTGGAAGCGCAAGGCTGAGAGACAGTTAAGAACAAAAACCTTTGAAGGGGGAGAATTTACACATGCAGTCTGTTTGTTCTGTCTTTTGTTCTGTTGATGGTGGCACTTAAGATGGCACAATTCCAAGGGCTGCTCTGCATGTCTGTAGTTTAGTGAAAAAATCTTGCAAAACCAAATAAATTTTCCCCAGGAGATTTCTCCGGTGTCACACCAACAGGTTAAAACTTCCTGGTACAATCGCTGTTTGCTGTGATATTTATGGTCCTCTAACAACATGTCTTAATGGTATTGTTGACTTCTTTATATTTCCTTTTGTTTAATCTAATCTAATGACTTTATTGCTGTAAAATTTGCACTTTGGCTCACTCCCTTCAGGAACTTTATCAATTTTTTTTTCCTATTTGCACTTTACTCTTGCACCACTTTTATACCAGAGACACTGAACTTCTACTAAGATTTCTACACGTTATGTTGCTTAAAAAGTTTAAAGATTTTGTTAGACATATTCGTGCTTCTTAGAGACATTCATATCCTTTAATCCTCTGAACACCAGCCAGTTTCTGGGCGTTTTTTGTCATGTTTTTACTAATTTTTAAGATAAGATAAGGTAAACTAATCCTTTATTAATCCCACAGTGGGGAGATTGTAGTGTGACAGCAGCAGAGAGGATATACGCAGAACCATAAGTGACAAAATAAAAATAAACAAGGAATATTCATAAGTACGACTGATTCTTCATCATTTAGAAAATTCCTCGAAACATGGAATTATTATAATTTAGCTATTTTAGCTAGCCATATAGCGAAGTTACACTCTGCATTAATTTATTATGAAAAAATAAATAATGCCAAAGATATTTCACCATGCTGAATGTGTCTTCCAACAACTTGCTTCTCTGTATGCCATTTTTGAGCCATGCTGCATTTATTTTTTTGTTAAATTCTGTGTTATTTTTCCACAAGTCTGTTTTATTGTCTCAAAGGACAAATGGTTTATTTCTGATGATTTTTTAAAAATGAGATTTGTAGAATAAAGTGATTTTAAATAAACTGTAACCTAGATTTGCTTAATTATCCTGACAGAACTGCATGTCAACAATTCTCTTGATTCTTGTTTTCACAGCTTTTGGCTCTGATAATTGGTGTCATTTTTGCCATTTTTTTAAACTATAACATGCCTTTCAAACTGCTATTAGATTTTAGGATTTAGAGGGTTAATAGAGGGTTAATTCAAGAGAGCTGACTGAAAATAAATGGAGAGGAAAAGAGGGTTGATGTGCAACCAAAGGTCCTTGGCCAAAACTATCCAGAAAACCCAGGAAGAACTTGATTGAAGTGAGTGATTCCATGACACTGTGCCGTCTTTCTGTTGATTTCCTCACAGTGTGATGTTAAATGATGGCTTGTTGTTACTCCTGAAGTGCCTTCTGGCTACTCAACACTTTGCACACGTAAACTGTGTCTTCCTGCTTGTTTATAAAAGCATTTGTTTAATCCAGCCTTGTTTATTATATTAGTTTTATTTATATATGACAATATTCCAATTAAGCTCTCAGCCCCACTACCCACAGATGGGTTTAAAAAGCATATTATTTTCAAAATATTGCCAAAATTAGACCAATTTTTCAGAGGTAGAAACTGTGAAAGCAGTGAAAGTCATCAGCTTTTTACCTTCCAATGATCCTTGAACTGATTATAGGTGACACAATTCCTTTGGGAAAATGAACCAAGTCTAACTTTACAGCACTTTATTCTACATGTCTCATATATGAATTTGCCAAAAGTTAACTGTTTGTACGAACTAAATTTTTTATTTTTATTTTTTTAAATTAAAAATTCTGCGTTTCTCAACACAACTGAGAAACCATTAATGACTTGGCTACGACCAACCGTCACATGGCAAAAATTCTGGAATTCTGCAGGCAGTGTTTACACAGAACAGTATGTATGTGTATGGAAAGAAATGTTTGTAATATGTAGAGCCACCATTTTTTTTCAACTATTAGTACCTGTGGATAAAAAGTTGTACATTTTGAGCCCATTTTTTTTCTTTTTTAGATTTTTGTTAATGAAATAATCAAATAAATTGTATTTTTTTCTCTTTTTTTAATGGTCTTTTTCATTCTAATTTTGTCCTACTGTACAGAGGACATTTTTGATCTCTGTCTAGTTCTAGCCATGGTTGTGTTTTTTCCATAGAGGTGCAGGACTATATGTTGTAGTGAAAAATAAGCTCAGACCGACTAAAGATGTGACAGAAGCAAACAATGCCCAGAAACATATACTTAAAGTGAGATTTTATTTGTTCAGACCATTTTATTTCACTCCAGAGGAGTGCAATGAAGCACCTCTATTTGCTTGAAAGTTGATGAACTGGACAGACATATTGGGTATATTTCCCCACTGAAACAATCTCTTGAGGATCTGAAATGTGGGAAATAGAGAGAGAAAGATGCGTGAACCGAGAGTGGACCTCAGCCGGCCAACAGCAGAACATGACCGGCATTCCTGCCCATACCCATACAAGGCCTTGGTCTGTCTGCTGGCAGCAGGGCTGTGATGAATGTATCAGGAGCGAAACCCTCTCGAGCTCCGTCGCAAATCCACGCTGAGCTCAGAGCAGCTGATAATGCTCCCTCCTGCTCAGACAATAGTTTACCTCTGCCTCTGGAACCTCGGCGTAATCTGCGGAGATGTCGACCTGAGCTCGCCAAGAATTCCTCTGTGTCGAGATGTGATGAAAGGCTGCGTAATTCAACATCAAGGGAAGCATTCCTCAGCTGTTTGCTGCCCTCCTCGAGTCTGTGCCCAGGAGCAGGTGGAACATGTTAATGTTCGCAGGAATAAAGGGGGACATTATACCCGGCCTCCTTTAGACATTAGAGGTGCAGCTGTGCAGGGATTGCAGATGGTCTTTTATGCTTTTCACTCTCTGCTGGGATATATTTGCAGACAGTGCCACCTCCTGGACTGTCAAGAGTGTCTTGTATTGCTCATATCACTAAAAGAAGCCTCACATTTCTCTGTATTTCTGTCCTCAGAGAGCTGAAACTGAGGAATTATACACCAGAAGATGAAGAGCTGAAGGGGAGGCAGGTGCCCAAAGCCAAGCCTGCATCAGGTGAGAACTCTTTAATTATGAAGAAGCTGTGAGAAAACAATAACTCAGGTGTTGGTGTTGTATTGCCGTGCTGTTGCAGTGTTGTTAATATTATACCGTGGTAGCCTCCAGGAAGGTCATAGCTGGACGGTCCTGTTTAAATATTAAACACAGATCATCAGATTGGTGAAGGTTACTTTAAAAATACATTTTGCAGCAGTTAGGTGTCCTAAACTTTAGTAAAAAATAATAATCCAAGTAACACAGTATTAAAGTAATGTAACCTGCTTACTTTCCCATACTTTTGGATGACTTTGGTACTAAATATTCACATAAAGACAAGAGGAAGGAAATGTCAATATGCTGACTTACTGAAATTTGTGCTGTAATGTGTGCACTTGTGCTTGACAGGGTTGCCAACTTTCAGCTTCCAGTTTGAGTGAAATTCTGAGAAGTTGAGGAAGTGAAACTGATTTCATAGATAGGAGGTTTTATTATTAACTATTTTGATCATTTTAGTAGTAATTTGCGTAAACCAGCTCTATAAATATTGCAGCAGAAGAGATGCTGAATGATGATGATGAAAGTAAAAATTAATGCATTAATAAAATGCAAATGAATTATTTAATGCAGAATAATGCATTAATACTCATAATAAATAATTAACAACAATCTGGCCAAATCTGCTAGCTGTGTAGCAAACAATACATTTTTAGTAGTTTATTTATTATTTTCTATAGGTTGAAATATGTTTTCATTATCACTCCGCTACCTGTTGGTTATTTTTATGATTAGAGAGATCATGTTCGATCTGGGAAACATCTATACTCACAATATTGCCACTACTGCAGATATCCTTATGTGAAACAGTTAAACTGAAAAATCTCCTTAGTTAAACTCTGAACATATTTCAGTTTTTTGTTAAAGGATTGGACTTTTACAGTAAAACAGTAACAGTGTAGCCATCCCATAATAGACCACTTTTCAAGATACTGAAAGTGCTTGAGTTTCCAAAAAGTCTTAAAATGTTGAATATAGTCGCTATAACGGCACTTGGAGTTTGCAGCAATCTGTGAATGTAGTAGACAGATGAAAAATGCACAGAAAAATATAATGAAACATAAACATTTTTGTTGTTTAAGTTCACGTATGTCTATTCATCGATTCAGTCGCCAACCAAAATTTATATGAATTGAAAAACTTGGCTTATTGTGTCAAATATTACTATTTGACAAAAATGTAATTAATTAATTTCAAAGCCTGTAATAATTTTAATTTTTTTTAATTGTATCCCACCAATAAAAAAATATATGTCAGGGATAATTCATATCAATAAGGTGCCTAATTAGTGAAGTTACAGCTGTTGTCCTTTGTACGTAAATGCATGGACTCTGTTGATTGGAGAGATTCATGTGACTGCTGTCTTAATAAAGTCAGAGGAAATATTGCTACAAACAGCTGGAAACAACAAACTACATTTCTGATCTTGTTTTGTCAGAACTTGAATTGCATACATAATTGGTGAGTCTCGTTAATCTGACTCTGATTTCAATGCAGGAAAAACAAATTTTCATAGACGCTTCAATCTGTAATATGTGTGAAATTGTAGAGCGAAGTAAATGAGGCAAAACTCACAATGAACGTTTGTGTGTGCTGCTCCATAAAATGAAGGTATGTGAACTATGGATTTTGCGCTCGTTTGCAATGTTTATGGACCTGTGTTGGAGCTGCTTGCTTGGGCAGATAGAAACTGGAAAGTGTGAGAGTTGGCCCTGGTAGTATATCAGTCTTTCGCTTATTCAAAGATGTATTTTGAAATAGTTTTCCTGCCAATAATCCCAATTGTAATTAAACATATCAGTAATCTGAACAGAACATAATTATTTGCATATTATTTAGGACTAATGATTAATATTCTTTGTTTGCAGTGGAAGATAAAGTAAAAGACCAGTTAGAGGCAGCTAATCCAGAGCCCATCATTGAAGAAGTGGTGAGTTCTGCCTTCTGTCTCAATGATTTCTTTTATTTAAGCCCCTTAAGCTGTTAAATTCAGCTTCTTCCTTCTCCTCAGGATCTGGCCAACCTCGCTCCAAGAAAACCAGACTGGTAAGAGCCTTTCCAGCATCATTTCCCACCAAGTGTCATCATGAAACCTTTATGAAGATTTCTTGACTTTTTCTTTTCTTTGTAATTCTGACTTTCAGGGATCTTAAGCGTGATGTGGCAAAGAAGCTGGAGAAGCTGGAGAGGAGAACACAGAGAGCCATCGCTGAGCTCATCAGTCAGTATTTCCCGTTTCATGTTCTTGCCTTTTATCACTGAATATTTTTTTGTGAGATAACGGTGCCTGAGCTTGGCATGAATTATTAGGCTAATTGCTTTGTGACTCCCAGACTCTGCGGAGGCTTGAAGCTGTGTGATAGCATCAGCGGTGTGATTCCTCCACTGATGTATGATCCACATTCTAAAAATAGGAAACGAGATCTCAGGAGAAAGCTAAGCAGGTTTAACTGTAATAGGAGTTTTCCCTCGTTTTCAGTGTGTGACAGTGATTACTCTTTATTCAAAAGCCTTTAGAGCACCGTTAAAGCAATGAACTTGAGTGATAAGATTAATTAACAGTAATTACCCAGTTAAAATGCCACATGAAGCAGTTTGCATGTAAATATGAACAAACAGCAGCCTTTTATTTTGGTTTGAGCCCTCTGTGTACAGCCAGAGAGGATTACAGCTGCAGTGGGTTGTATTTTCTGTTTACTAACATGTTGTTTCCTCTGCATTGAACACAACTCTGCTGCCTGCCAACAGAATGTACCATCTGTGAGCAGCACATAACAAATACCAGAGCTGTTCTGCTACATGGTTTGATCCTCAGTGAAATCCTTCAACACATCCTTAGATTTGTTCATTTTCTTCTGCGTATCTGTGTTTGGGTCGCAGTGGTAGCAGGATAAACAGGACTTAACAAATGTTCCTCTTTCTTGGTTCCTCCTGGGGGATCATGAGGCATTCCAAGGCCAGATGAGATATGTGATACCTCCAGGGAGAGTTCCGGGTCTTCCTCAATAGGAAAGAGCCCAGGAGGCATCTTAATGAGATGAGCGAACCACTTCAGTTTGCTCCTTTTGACATGAAAGAGCAGCGCCTCTGCTAAAAGCTCTGTCCAGATTTACGACCTCCTCACTCTGTACCAAAGGCTGAAACTCATTTTGGCTGCTTGCATCTAATTTTTCCAGTCACTACCCAGAGCTCATGACCTTACGTTTGTGTTTGAATACAGATCGATTCATAATTAGCTCTCTCTTCACCACAACAATGTCCAAAGCTCCATTTTCTGTCACTTGTGAACAAGATACTGATATTTTTGAGCTCCTTTACTTGGGGAAGCAACTCACCCCCAACCCAGGGGAAGCATTTTATTATGTTTTGGAAGCAAACCAAGGTCTCAGTCAGCTGCAAACTGCCCCAGTGCACTCTGAAGGTCACAGTATCATTTGCAAAAAGCAGATATGCAGCTCTGAGGTTCCTGACACAGACGTCCTCCTCAGCCCTGCTGAGCCTTGAGATCCCATCCATGAATATTACAACCAGGGTTGGCAGCACTTGCTGAGTCGACTGGAAACATGTTTGTGCCAAGAATATGAGCACTGGCCCACTGTGATTAACTAAACCCGATTAAAATCTTTAAATTTTTCCATTCATAAAGGAAGCTTATGAGTGAAGGATGCAGTGAATGAATAAATCACACCGACTCAATGTTCGTGTCCGTCCAGGGGATCGTCTGCGAGGCAGCGAGGAGGAGTTGGCCGGAGCAGTGGGAGCAGTCAGAGGGGAGGAGGGAGACTCGGATTAAATCCAAGATGTAACAGGGGGGAAAAAAAGGAGACATCAACAACAACAGCCTCAGTTTACTGGGACTGTACATCACATCTGCGCTGTTGTACAGAGGCGGCTGTAGTCACGTTTCCTGTCAGCTCTTGCATCATTGTGTTATTACATGTGAATATGTAGTAATACATTCTGTATATGTGGATATTGAGGTGCATAGTTAATGCAATATTTTGTTGTGTTTTTTATATCATCAAGTAAAATATTGTGAGTTTTTAAAATGCCTGATAATTTTTGTCATGGTTTTTTTCGGCTTCTGCTTTAACTCATGGTGGAGAGTGTAGATAAAACCGTGACACTGGGTTGCGCCATCATCACACCCCAATAACAGCTTGAGAAAAACAGCAAAAAGCCCAAGGCATTGACCCGCCATCCAAACTGCCATGATCCCAGTTCGATCAAGTATCGGCAAGATGCAACCAAACAAGCCTTATCCATGGAGTTTCCACCCAGCAAACCACAGGACTCAGCTGCCAAACACCCCAGGATGCCCTTAGAGGTCCTGTGTCCTTGCACCACCGCTTCAGAATGGTTGCTCTTGGCAACACATGGGGTACTGACACAATATCAGGCAGATGGTTTCAAATTTGTGTTCTTCAGTGTATAGAAAAAAAACAAAACTGTTCCACATTTGGGACAGGTACAATAACAAGTTTGTTTTGGTGGTTGTTTTAATGTCTTATAGGTTGTTTAGCATCTCTTCATCATTGCGTGTTTTTAGTCATTTAGCATCTTTTTGAAGTCGTGTTTTTGGTCATTTGCATCTCTTTGTGATTATTTCGAGTCTCCTTGTGGTTGTTTTGCATCTCTGTGTCATTGCTTTGCATCCTTTTTGGTCATTTTGCATGTGATTGTAGTCATTTTGTGTCTCTCCGTGGTTGTTTTGCGTCTGAGTCTCCTTGGGGTCGTTTTGTGTCTCTGTAAATGTTTTACAACTGTTTGTGGTTGTTTGGCATCATCGCTTCACATTTTTTGGGGTCATTTTGCATGTCTTTGTGATTATTTGTATTTATTATTATAATATAAACCGCAGGATTCCGCTGGTTGCTCCTGGCAACACATGGGGTACCGGCACAATATCAGACAGATGGTTTCAAATTTGTGGTTGTTCAGTGTATAGAAAAAAAAACTGTTAAAACAGGAACAGGTACACTAAGTTTGTTTTGGTGTCTTGTAGTTAGTTTAGCGTCTCTTCATCGTTGCTTTGCATATTTTTAGTCATTTAGCATCTCTTTGAAGTCATTTTGTGTCCATTTTTGGTCATTTGCATCTCTTCTTGATTATTCCAAGTCTTCCTGTGGTTGTTTTGCATCTCTGCATCATTGCTTTGCATCCTTTG
Source organism: Amphiprion ocellaris (assembly GCF_022539595.1). Lineage (NCBI taxonomy): Eukaryota > Metazoa > Chordata > Actinopteri > Pomacentridae > Amphiprion > Amphiprion ocellaris. The sequence goes on from NC_072774.1 coordinate 7,077,482, forward strand.
TTGGTCATTTTGCATCTGATTGTAGTTATTTTGTGTCTCTCCATGGTCGTTTTGTGTCTGTTTATGATAGTTTTGAGTCTCCTTAGGGTCTCTTTGTGAATGTTTTGCAACTGTTTGTGGTTGTTTGGTGTCATCGCTTTGCTTTTTTTTAGGTCACTTTGCATATCTTTGTGATTATTTGTGTTTCCTTGTGGTTATTTGGCATCTCTTTGTGGTCCTTTTGGGTCTCTGTGGTTGTTTTATGTCTCTTTACGATCACTTTGTTTGTTGTCTTCTTTCCCCTCATGGTCATTTTGCTTATTTCTAAATCCAATTACTTAATCACACAGACACACAAAACATTTTCCATAAATCAGCCATGTCCAAATGTTTGCTTTCTTGTCCGATATCTACATTTCTAATGTGCCTACTTGAGTTAAAAGGACGAAGTAGAGAATTAGACCAAAAATGACACGCAGCAAATGGTTTAGATGCCAAAAAGAGAAAAGACACGCTTTAAATACATAATATTTATTCAGAAAATTATCTGAAAATTCACTGTCTAGTCCTAATTAAGTGACCCCTATGCACTCATGGTAGTTACTGCAACATTAATGTCTTGCTACATTTGAATCAAAAGCTGGTTTCGATCCACTTGGGTGATAAATACAGGAACAAATATGAACAATAAGCTGTATTTGGTATGACATTCACAAGTGAACTCTATTGCAAGCACCTGATCTAAAATGCTCCCATTCTTTCAAAATAAAGTGCATCTTCTGTCCACAGAGGCCCAAACTGTCTCCTGTTAAAGGAGGATATTGCACAGTTTACTATATTACCACTCTAATACAAGGCCACCTTCTTACTCCCTTCGACAGCATTCATCTTTTCTCAAAAGGCAAATCATCAAGGCTCTAAAGAGAAACGGAGCATTCAGTCACTGCTCTTCTGAAATTCACAAAAAACGACACAAATATGTGACTTTAAGTGTCATTGACATGGTTAATAGCCCGTACTTTTGTTACAAAACACATTTTCCTACACACTACAACCTTCAAAAAATATACCACGTTGGCAATGAAGCTCACAAGACATTTATAGCAGGATGATTAATACTGCAAAAAACTAAAGTGTTGTTGATACTGTGGCACTGGAAGCTTGTTGAACCTGAACATAAAGCAGCTCTAAACACTGTGATGATCACTGAGGATATGATCTATCCTGGATTTCAAAGGTAACTGAGATAGTAGTTCAAGGAAGCATCGAATCTTAAACCACGGGGGATGTTTTGGCACTCAGAGTGGAAGAATAAATACTCCTGCATGCAAACTATCTAATGATAAAGGGTTCTCACTTAACAGAAGCAGAAAATGGCAAAGAGGAGGCTAATATCCTCGGTACTTAACCTCGCAGACCTCCACAGGTTTAGCCCTTGAGCAGGATAGCTGCTGATCTTGTTGATACTGTATAGTTGGCTGGTAGGGTGACCGATTCGTTCCAGACTTCCTGCTGCCTCGTGGCTCTCAGTAACACTGTCCTCCTCCTGCTTCGATCTTCCTGGCTGCAGGGCCCAGCTCCACCTTGCAAACCCTCTGAGCGAACTTCAGGGAGCACAGCGTCTCTCCGACATTACTCTCCAGAGCAGAAACCTTCAGTAGAGCAAATTAAACAAAATGAGGCTCATTGTAGCGACTGATATGGACTGTAACTGATTCCTGCAGGGTTGGAATGGAAATCTTACCTGCACCACCATGACCGTTTTGCTGCCTTTGCCGAGGGAGTCTTGCAGTAAGTATGTAAGGCGGGAGTTCCTGAAGGGGATGTGAGTCTGTCGAGCTCGAAGTGCCTGAATTACGTCTCCCAACGCCAGCAGAGAGCGGTTGATATTCTGAGCTTCTTTCAGCCTTTCTCCCTCTGCACCAGACTTCCAGACCCGCTCTGAACCAGCCAGGTCCACCAGGTTCAGCTTCCCTGCAGAATCGAGAGTAAATTTAGAGTAATGACCGTCGCGTGAGCCACCACGTGCCATTTTCCCTCTTCACTTTTCCTCCTGCTTCTTCACACAACCTTTCACACAGCTGTTCTTTGGGAGGGATGCATGGGCAACAAATTCAAGGAAAAACCAAAACCCTTTGTATCTATGAAACAAGAAAGAATCACTTAAAAACCAGAGAAAAAATATTGGTAAAAACTGGTGAAAAGCTAAAAGGGTCATAAATGTTAAAATGGTAGGAATAAGAGCAAATAAAACTCTTCATGGACAAACATTGTAAAATAGCAGATTATTGTTTGTTAAAATGCAGGTTTATGATGTGGGCATTATTACAGTTTTAGTTTGTTTTTCTTTCATAGTCAACATGTAAATGATTACATTTTTGTCTGTGATTTAACAAAACAGGTAAAATAACAGTTTATAAATTACTTGCCATTTTTTCACATTTTTTTCAAATTATCTTTCAAATAACGGCAAAAATCTGTAAAATAATTATATGTTTTGCTGATTTAAATACACATAAATAGCGTAATTTTATAGTCAGGGAATTACCATTTTTAAAAATCCAAATTTTTGATGTGGATGTTATTTACAGGTTATACTTTCTTTCTGTAATTTTACTATATTTCATCTGTAATTTTAAAATAACAGTAAAATATTGTAAAATAACAGTAAAGTGTTTGAAAAATTGCAGGTAGAACCTGACAAAAAGCATTCACTTTTTCCAGCATACAGTCAGGGGACCAGGTGGTTCTGTTATGCTGTGGGGGACATTTTATCAGCGTGGTTTGGATCCATTTGTCCCCTTAGAGGGAAAACCAACATCAGATTGATTTAAAAACAAGAGTTGCCGTTGTTTAAAGCGATGTCAGTTAAACATGATGTGTGGAACAGCTGTATCATCTGTCTGCGGTTTCTGTCCCTGACATCTTACAGCTTATATTCAATTGGTTTGGCATAATAACCAGAATGTCTGAATGTCAAACTACGTCAACAATTAAAGAGTGACATGTATTATGATTGATATATATGATGTATATACATTTTTTAGTCCTGATCCCAGCTGGTTTGGGTATTCCAGCTGTGTGTTACATCTCTTTTATACGGCACTCTTTTATGCCGAAAAGACTTCAATTAAGAATACAGCGAGGATGCACCAGCTGAGCTCCTCTAGCAAGCCTGCTCTGTCATCGAAATGCATTTTAGGAATTGAGACATGCCTTTAAGATGTTATCTGGGTCACAGGCAGGAGGACATAGGAGAGGAAGTTGCTAGAAATAGAGAAATGAGACGAGCCTTGAGCTCCTAAACTGCTTTTTAGGAAACCTGAGTGCAACGTTATGAAGGGTTTGTCCATCTTCACAGTGGGTAACTGAATGGTTTGTATGCATGAAAATGGTACAAATCATAGGCTGTGGCCATCATCAAATCACCAAATTAGGCAATATCTTTTGGAACAATGGCGTTCCTACCCTCCAGTAGCTTCCCAGGAACCTGTAGATTCAATACCAAGCTGCCCTGAAGTTGTTCTGGTGGTAAATGGTGACCAAACGTTTCACTGGTACACTTTAAGTTGGTTGTTTCTTTAACTAATGTGTAGTCTTGGAGTTTCTAGTCTGCCCCCAGCCTTTGGTATTTCTAAAGAGCTCTTCAGACAGTAGAAGGGGAGAGTTCATGCATGACTGACCTGTGGTTTTGGACCCGGTGGCGAGGTCGGTGCCCTGGACGGTGATGCAGAGCAGAGCGTGGGAGCGAGAGCTGTGCTGGTTCATCTGAGTGCCGAAGGTGATCCTGTTCCTTCGAGCTGTGGCTAAAATCTAGAGAAATGCAGTGTCAGTTAGAATCTGTGTAATTATTTTCTAACACTGAATGGTGATTCTTTAAATTATATCCCTGTGGGCAGTGCTTTAAGAAGTATTCAGATCCTTCACTTAAGTATTAATATCACTCTGTGAAAATATTCCACAAAAAGTAAAAATCCTGCATTCAAAATGTTACCTAAGTAAAAGTATTAGTGTAAAAGTTATGCAAAGCATTAAAAGTTAAAGTACACATTGTGCGCTAATATAGTAAAATGTTCCCTGTCAGTGTTTTGCTATGGTGTATGATGTTCTTGGATTCATAATATTGCTGCATAAATGTGTAAGTTGCATTTTACTCCTGCAGATGTTTAAGGCTGAGTTCATTTTAACAACTTTAATACGCTAATCCTTCGATTTAAACTACTTTACATTCTATTCGGTTGTTTGTTACAGCAATGCATCATATTCTAAAACACCAGCCTATGTTTGTGGCATTTGCTGCCCTTTAAGAAGTCTCTAACAAGTTAGGTTTGCATGACTTCAGAGAAACTCTCCTATTTTTAGCTTTGTGATGTTTTCCATTTAATCCAATAGTGTTTTAAAAATGGTTTATACATCATGAAAAGCTGTAGAATCTTTGTCAATCTTTAGGTTTATTAGAAGCAAACTAATTCAGAATCACCAAATTTGGAGATAAACTGTAGGGAAAGATGCAATCTAAAAAGTAGATGTCTGAAAAGTGTATTGGAGTAAAACGAACAACATTGAGATGTAGTAGAGTAAAAGTAAAAAGTTGTACAATATGATGAAATGCAAGTTAAATGCAAGTACCTTGCCTTTGTACTAAGGTACAGTACTTGAGTAAATTTTGTTAGCTACATTCCATCCTTGAGTGTGGGTGTTTAAAATCAACAGTGGGCAAACATCTGCTACCTTCTTGATGTGCTGAAAGCTCTTCACTTCGATGACCCTGAGGCCCGGAACATGCAGCTGTCCTGTTCCATCCGGGTTGATCTTTATGTCCAGTTTCTCTCCATCCTTACTTAACAGATCTCTGAAAAACAATATTAAACTATCACCACCTACTAGCAATAAAATGTCTGATTTAGCTAAACAAATTTAAAAAAAAACAAAACAGCATCCTGTACCTTAGCACCTCGTTGTAGATCTCCACAGAGCTGACTGTGACGGTGTAAGACCACATGTCCTTCCTCTCCTCGATCTCACTGAAGAGATGTTTCAGGGCTCGTTGGTTGATGCCTGGATGTTCCACACTGCCCTGGAAATAAAATCATACTTAAGCTTGCCTTATAGACTGTACCAAAGAAGTGGTTCATCTATAAATGTCACACCACAACAACTTTTTCACTCATGAAGCTCCATATCATCACACTCCCACCTCCGTGCTTCACTGTTAGGACTATGCATTCACTGTGGTAGTCCTGATCAGGTTCTTAGACCCTATCAAAGCTGGAAAAAATTCCCTTTAGTTCCACCTGACAAAAGAAAATGCTCCCAACATTCATCAGACTCATGTTCTTTGGCAAAGTTCTATTTTGCAGTTTTGTGCCAATAAGCATGTAAAGCTTTGTTTGTAGGATGCTGTCCATTGAGGCAGATTTGTTGCACTGTCTGAGCTGTCACAGAAACTCTGATAACCTCAGCTGCAAGTCTGAAGCAGCTGCCTGCCTGTTTTTCAAAACGAGATTGTGAAAGTAGTGCAATGTCTTTGGAGTCATTTTAGGCCCCTGCAGCTCTGATTAGTGGTACTATAACTCACTCTATACCACTTGGTTACTGCTGCAGTTGTGTTTCCACTAATGTTTTAGTTGGTCACTGATCTTTTTATGTCCTTTTCCATATTTGTAAAGTCTCGCATTCAGATGTTTCAGTGCTTCTGGCTATTCTTTTCGATGTGGAGCCATGATGTGGACATGTAGATAGACACAGCCCATAGGTCCAAAATTGAGAAAATTCTGGTGTTCACAGCTCATGCAATTGGGCCAATTGGAAATCACAGGTGTGTTTGTATTGAGTTTCTATTTTGGGGTCTATATTTTCAATACAGTCTCTCTAAAGTATTGGTTTTTGATTGGTCATAAGAGAAAATACTCTTCTCTTCAGCTTAAAAATTTTGAGTAATTTGACTAATACTTGTAGCCATACTGTGAAAGTAGAAATATACCTCCATCGTGTAGGTTTTTCCAGAGCCTGTCTGTCCATATGCAAATATGCAGACATGGTAGCCATCGATGCAGGACGTCACAAGAGGTTCTATCTCCTGAAAGACCTGAAGAAACCAAACGATGGGTTAGAGTTCTTGTTAGAAAAATGTCTCTTTAATACGCTTGTCTTTTTCACTACCTCTTCCTGCGTGGCCTGTGGGTGGAAGACCTTATCCAGCTCAAAGATGCGACCTTTTCCTTTGCTCATCACGTTGAGGGAGGATTCGTTGTTGGGGTCTGTAGTCACAACCACAGACTGGCCTTCCTCATGCTGATCCTCCTTCAGCACCGGCTTCACCCGACACAGAACCCGAATGTTGCCTAAAAACAAGCAGAGACACAATCAGTGATGCAGATTTGACTTTCTGTGGCAAATTCCATCTTTCCAGACTCATACCTTTAAGCTCCACCAGCTGCTCGTGGTACTTCCGGCGCAGTGCAACCTCCTTCCTATATTTCTCCAGAAGATCCTTGTTGGCTTCAGACATCTCATTGATAGCTGCTGAGATCTGGCAAAGACACAAAACTGTTTAGCAGATTTACAAGGATTTAATCAGATACCTCTTTTCCATAAATTAATATAGGTTTTAAGGCAGGTTGGTCATAGTGCAGACCTGTTTTTTTGCATCGCTGATAGCTGCTCCATAAAAGTCTGAGAAGTTTCGAACTTGGGTCCTCAGACTGGCGTAGTCGGTCTTCATGGAGCGCAAAGTTGGAGGGAGTGCGGTGAGACGCTTCTGCAGGCCTGACATAAAGAAAAAGCCATGCAGAGTCACACAAATCCAGCTGACATTTCCTTTCAGTTTCTTATGTGCATTAACTGAATTTCGTGCTCTGGGGTGGTTTGATTATTTGGTGTAGCTCACTGAAGAATTGGTCCTGCAGGTTCTGAAAGTGTTCTGCCGAGCAGCTGGCTGCAGCCTTCACAGCCTCCTCCTTCCTCGCCTCCAAGTGGCCGATCTCTTTCAACAGCTCCTCTCTCAGTTTGCTGATTTCTCGCTCATACGCTGCAATCTGTAAAAGGTTCAGCACAGCAATTTGTCAGTCTGTCAGCTCCTCTGTTCCAGTCTGTGCAGGTTCAGCTCTATAATTAGTTCATCTGTCAATGAAATCGATCCAGGCTGTGAATTTCCAGCAGCAAGGTGGAAACTTCCTCCTTCTGCCTTTCATTTTCTCCCCTTTGATCATCTGTTCTGAAAACAGGATGCGCTTTATTTACCCCTCTGGACTCGTCAGTCCTCCCTTTATAGTTTTTAATCAGAGTTGATGGCATCAGGAGTACCATCCGCAGTTTGTCTCCAGATTTCTTAACTCTTACTGGCCTGCAGCCAACAGTAATAATTTGTGTACTGATGGATATTTAACATTATTATGAAGCATTATTGTCATCAGAATATTCTTGGAGTTTATCTACATCTAAAGAACATGGTATCTATGTGTATGTACATATTTGTCACCTTGTGCTGCAGGTTACAGCTGTGTTCGTCTGATCTCCTGATCTGTTCTTCCAGCTGTTTGCATCGTTCGTTCTGACTGGACAACCTCTCAGACATCAGCTCATTCCTCTGTCTGGCTTTATTCAGCTGCTTTAATGTTGCAGGAGATTCCACCTCCACAGTCTGTGTGACGTACTGTCAGAGAGGAGACATCCAGTTAGAGACAGCTTCTCTGAATACAGCAAATCCAGCTCTGTGCATTATTTATCTGTGCATATGCATACAGCTAAATAAAATCCCAAAAAAAGCAGTAAAAAAAATAGCAGCAAACAGATAATGTAAAATTTAAGTAGAATATCTCAATTTACTCAAGCAGTAAATCATATTTTCATTTTATGTTTTGCAGAGAAACACAGTTACATTTTTTTCTGCATTATTACCATCAAACACCTTTAATAAACTAATAGACATAAAAGTCCTGCAGGGGAGCAGATTTGTTTTACAGATTTGACCTAAATTATTACAATTAAACACCTTCAATTAAATGTTTATACATGCTCAAGATTGTTAACTAACAGTCCATTTTGGAAGACAAATAAAGTACATACCCCTATTAATTCCAAAACACTTTTGATTTATTCAGATGGAAAATCTACAAAATCAATCAACCTCATTAGTGATGCATCTTTACACTCTTTAAAAAAATATCTGTACATTATGTTGGGTGTAATGTTGAATGTAAATTTGGCTTAATTTGTTTGCAGAACTAGAGAGTTTGAATGTAAAACTGCACATAAATATATAATTAATAAGAGTTACCTTCAAATTATGAAAAAGAATGTTTATATGATAGCATGGGCACAAACCAAATAATAATAAACAGATAAGTATTGGCATTTTTTGTAAATTTGTATGTAAGTGAAAAAAGCAGATAAATTATTGTATGTATAATATGGTAAGTTGTCTGCAAAAGAATATAAAAAATAAATGTAATTTGGCATTGTTAGTATAATACTTGAAATAGCATTTTTTTTAACACTTTTTAAAATAGAATTTATAAAAACTATTGTCAGATTTTGGAGTTATTTTCTATAAAATATGCGTATTCAAGCCTAGCTGTGCCTTCAGTCACCAAATCTTACTCTGAAATCCATTAAAAAGCAGTTTTATAATTTTATAAGCAGCTAAAAAATCCACTTGCCAGCATTAAAATCCATTTGAAAAGCCCTTTAGCATGAGATTTACCTTAACAACGGGCTCCTTTCCTTTCTCCCTGTCCAGCTCCAGCTGCAACTCTCTCACTCTGTCCTCTCGTTTCCTCAGTTCTTCTCCTCGTCTCCACTCCGTTTGTTCGCTCTGTCGCTCCAGATGTGACAGCTGCTCGGCCCGCTGCTGTAAAGACATTTCCAGCTGCTGCACTCTGCTGCGGAGGTTCTCGTTCTCCTGGTGCATTAAAACAAATCAAAGGAGTAAGTTTACATCAAGATTCAGTTGATCAAGAGCTTTTGCTCCTGATCTGATCTGAATAATTTATTTAGTTTATAGTCAATACTGTGTTCCATACTGATGCAGTTTTCCTAGATAATACACTCTTCAAGTATTGCAGATTTGTTGTAGCTCCACCACTTCCTATTACATAATAATGTAGCAACCAGACACAATAATAAGTGTGCATTTTCAGGATCATAGTTATAGGATCCTCGTTTGTTCCCTCCTATAAATTGGATGATTGGTAAAGTGTGTGACAAATACTTATACTTCTAAAGGTTCATTCCGGCCAAACAGTACTTCATAAAAAAACAAGTTTTAGTCTTAAAGGTTTATTCCAGACAAAATATTCCTTTATTTCTTAGCACTTATACTTTTAAAGACCTATTGTACCAAATTAGTGCTTTCTGACATTACAGTTTTAAACCTTTGCTACCCCTAAAATACTATTTTATTTCTGAGTCTTTAGAGTTCAAAACATTACTTTCTGTGCAAGTACTTAGAATTTTAGAGGTTTATTTAATTCAAATAGTACTCTCTAACGAGCACATCATAGTTTTTAAGGTTTATTCCACCAAAATAATACTTTTTAATGAACACATTATACATTATTATGAGTTTTTTTCACCCACATAGTATATTCTAACTAACAAGTTGTGGGTTTAAATGTTTATTTAATCAAAAACTGTCCATTTTTTGTCAGTAACTGTGGGCTAGAAAAGCTAGCTCTTTGGAATAAACAAGTCATAACCATGTGATCTGACCCAAAAAAAGAGCTAACCCCCACACTGTCGGGGTTTAGCTGCTAAGGGGGCACCATGACAAAGTGGTCTATGGTGCTTAATGACCTCCAGCTAGCACATATGTGCTTAACCAAACTGAGGCTGTCTAAGTTAGCATGCTTAAATCACTATGACATGTATAATAGGTGTTTTTGTTGCTTGTTGCCTGTGGTCATGGCTTGAAACAGCAATAACAATGTAGGACAAACATACTCTGTGCTACGTTAATTTTACAAATTAATCACTTTTAGATTAATAACGCTACGTTTATTGACAACCTTATTTAAATTTCCCACACCGGTGGCAGCAGATGAAAACAAATAATCAGGCTTTAACACATGGGGACACTAATCAGTTCAAAATTGCCTTGATCAGCCCTGACATCCCTAAATTAATTTGCCTTAATAGTACACGGGTGAGCCCTCAGTCCGCTGTGTTGGTGTTTCTCACCTTGATGAGCATGGTGCTGGACTGGGATGGGATGGCAGAAAGCTGCTGCAGGAGGCCTTGAGTTACACTCAGGCTCTGCTTCAGACTCTCGTTCTCTGCTGATAAACACAACACTCGCTTCTCTGAGTCGGTGGCCCCCTGCAGAAATGAAACAAAAGGCTGAGTTCCTGCATCACAACAAGAGATCAGTCAAAACCAAAATGCTTCTCCAGGTGAAATCTTTACATATTTATCCCTGCGTATGAGCTCCCTTCAACAATTTATAACGTCCAGGCTTGACATTTACAGCTCTATTTTTGTATTTAGTCGGCGTGGCAGCTTGGTGGATGACGTGTAAAGTGACAAAGACTTGATGAATGATTAAATCAATAGTTTGCAGCGCTTACAGTGGCTGTTCGCAGTCGTGACAACTCCTCCTCACGCTCCTCTATGCAGCTCTTGAGCTCATCAATCTGTGCAAAATTGGAAAAAATGAGATTGAAACTTTAGAATACAGACATCCAAGACTCATATTTCTTTCTATTACTTGTAGAACAATGCAGTGCTATCTAATTCTGCTGTTTTTATCTTTTATCTTTTTGGAGAGACAGAATTCCACAACCTGCACAATAACATAGAACCTGAGACGCATTTGACATTTCTGAAAATATGCCTCTACAGTCACTGTTAGCACCCATAAGTGACATTTATGGGCATAAACTAAAGCATAATATAAATTCTAATACAAATTTGGAAGATTTTGTAATTATTCACCTCTGCTCTGTTATTCATGATTTCATGTCGCTTTAAGTCTTCTAAAATGGGCACAGCTCTGGATTAAACTACAACCTGCTGCTGAAAGGCTTGTATCCGAGAGTGTCTGTCTTTTTCTTTCTGCTCCAGCTGTGAGTGCAGCAGACGGAGTTCTCCTCTCAGCTGACTCCTCTCACCCTGCAGGCCGTACAGAGACTCCACCAGCCTGTGGACGCCGGCCTGAGTCCCTCCATCGCTAATACACTCACCTTCAAGACACAAATAAGATCCCGTTTTATCATCAGCCTGGCAAAATAACCCTATTCAGTCATATTTACATTAGAAACAGCTCCTGTCAATATCACTTGAACTACCTTTGACCTGTTTTCTACATGTGATTTTTTCATTTAAGACCATTTACCACTGCATGCCTGAGAGCTTGCATGTGAGTGTAATATTAATGAACATCAAATATGCACTTAAGAGCTCTTTCACAAACCATGCAGTAAAGGTTTCTACTCTCAATTCCCAGAAACCTCAGCTGGATTCTGCGACTTCTCATTTTGAGTGCAGAACCACGATTCACAGTTATAAGATGCAACAACCTACTAAAACTCCTCTATTGTTTAGCAGCAACCTGAGCAGCATGCCGAACGGTGTTTTAATCATTTTCCACCTCCTCAATGATTTATCCGGCCCTGTCACCTCTGATTTTCCTTGCAGGGCTTTATGCTAATTTTATCAACAGGCCATGTCGGGTTTGCCGTGTCACAGTGCATCAGTGAGCTGGTATGAAAGTGTCTGCAAGAAACGTGAGAATCTCTTCCAGCTTGCAGAGGCGCTGCAATATTATTTTAAATTTTGAAACAGCAGCTTGAAGCTTGAATCCACTGAAACCATTCATTCAAACCCAAATGCACAAGTGGTTCTTGCACATTGAAGATGCACAGGATCACTCCTACTCTTAAACCTGCATCAGTGTAAACAAACCGAGCATCCTTGTAACACGGGGACACAGAACTCCAGGCTATTTTTAGCCCGACACGTTTCCACGTGCCGTCGAACATGTGCCCGACCTTGTAAGTGCATTTGCAGGGAATAAAACTGCACTAACAGCCCTGTTTTATTTATGACACTGAGTCACAGTATCTGAGTACCAGAGACTCTCGCCACGAACCCGACAAATATCTCTGTCCACTAACTAATGACAGTCACCACACATGAGATCCTCTGATTAAATATTCCTGACAGCCTGGTCTGGTGATCACACATGCTGACATGTTCCTCTGAGGCTGCAGCAGGTAGCCTGAGGTCATGGATGTGCCTCCAGCTTCATGCAGTTGTTAACAAGCTGAACATATGCACAGCACAGAGAGATAAAGCAGTGCCGTCGGTGAGGTTCTGCTCCGAGGCCAGAGAAGCATCTGGTCGAAAGTGAAACACAGCAGATGCAGACATCTGAAGCTGGGAGGTCAGTCAGCGTTTGTCTGGTCGCTCAATTAATCTAATCAGTCTGTTTATCTGCTGATGACTGTATAATTCTATTTTTAAAAAGTGTCCAAACAAATCAAATTCTGTCCTAAAACTGGTGGAAAAACACATCACAGCATTAAATACACACTAAACAATCTCTCCTTCTCAGTCTGTTAACAGTGTGGAATATTCCTGGACTCCCACCACCATAAATCAGACCACAGAGCTTTCTCATATATATTACATAACCCCATTCTACACCTATTGTACCAGCATGATAGCGGTTTTCTTTATTCATGCATCTCCTAGTTCATCTTCCTATATCCATCAGATGATCTAATCTGAAGTCCCCCCTGTGCAATTTTCTTTTCACTCAAGCCGATCTACATTTCTGTTATTGAAAAGACCCCATGACCTCCACTTCTCTCGGTTTTCCATCACCTTCACAGCCACTGAATTGAAAATGGTAACCCATCTCTCTTATTATCCCTTCCCCCTTTCCTCCCTCACCCTCGCTCATTGGGCTGGGGGTCTGCTGCTGGCTCATGGCCTCCTCCAGGCTGCTTATGATGCTGTTTTTGTCCCGGAGCCGCTGGCGGTAGGAGGCTCGCAGGGCCTTCATCTGCCGCCGGTGCTGGACGCGGTGCCTCTTGAGCTGGACCCGGTACTGGTCGGCCTGCTGCTGCAGCTGCTGGAAGTGCGAGTACTGCTCCAGAAAAGTCAGCAAGTGGGACATCACAGCCACCAGGGGAGACTCGGCCAACTGCTCAGAAGAAGACGCACATAGAAAAGTTTAGCAGCGGCGCAGTGCGGAGCTTCTATTTCTGTTTCTGCATCAGGTGGGCAGCTCAGTCGAGAAGATAGCACACTTTCATCACCTTCCCTGTTGTTTCCAGCTGCACCTGGGAGGCTCGTCTCCTCTCAGCCTCCTGCTTGAAAGACAAGAAGGCAGCCAGAGGGGTGCATGCTGGGATGTCGGGGCCTTCCTTCTCATCTTCCTCACTTAGTTCATCACTGTCACTGCTGCTGCCTGGATGACAAAGGAATGCATGTACTAATGAATCAGCTAATTCATCTATCAGCATTAACCGCTCACATGATAAATGCATCATTTTGCTTCATTTGTCATACAACATTTATTTTAGCTCTGAAAAGCCATTTGAGGACTCACTTGATTCACTAAAGCGAGCACAAGCTTTTTTCCCCCTTTTGGAGGAGTGGCCATCTCTCCTCCTGCTCCTTGTTTCCATGGAAACAGCTCCTGGCTCCTGAGCACGGCATCACATATATGAGGGTCAGACAGTAATACACACACTAAATATTTACACAATGCATACATAGACATGCGCACGACAAAGACCACAGCCTGTGAGCTAACATATGCATGCTTCCCACTCATTTTTACGTATTTTTTTTTCTCACAGAAAACCCCCCGAGGCTGCACATGATGCGGCTAGACATACGTCTGAGGAAGCTCCACATGCCTCCTCCAGGGCTTCCTCCTCCTCCTTCTTAAAGACAGTGTAGAAGATGTAGACTAAAAGGGAGTAGAAGGCGTACATCTCTACGCTGTCCAAGGCTCCCTGGAAATTACAATTAAACTCATAAATAACACACAGCTTTAAAAAAAAAAAAGAGCAGACAATGCCATTATAACACACGAATATAATGTTTATCAAAGTCTCCATTTAAAGTCACTCCATTCCATCATTCTAAAATGCTATATATTCTTTACCTTATCAAATGTGTCCTACTCTTTCCTGATGACAATCTGACCTTCCACTCGTTCCGCTTTCACACTCCATCTGTGCTGCTAATGACAGCTCCTCCCGAGCAGCTCTCCTTCTCAGAGCTGCAACAGCATCTCAGCTCTGAGTCCTTCTCAGCCGTCCCATCTCTCCTCCCCTTTCTCCACCTCCTCCTCTCCACTTTGTTCCAGCTACAGGCTGCATCTGCGGCGAGCATGCTCAGTGCAGTTTCCCCATGCGCTGCAGTGGTGAAGGGGCACACACAGCAGATTATGGAGGCTGATAGAGCTGCTGGGGGTTGATGCTGATAGCAGCAGCTGGAGGTAGGAGTGGATGAGATGGGCCAAACTCCAGGTGCTTGGAAAAATCAAAAAACTGCAGCGTGATGCTCTTGAGATGTTTGTGAGTACAGTCAGAAAATGCAACAACAGTCAGACAGGTGATGCATCTCAGGAATGCAAAGTAAAGTTGCATAACTTGGCAATTTTTTTATGGGAATTATGTTATTATCCACATAAAACATTATCTAACTTGATAAATACCCACACCTCTACATCGTTTGGGGCTCTCCAAACTCACAGATGCCCACAAAAATGACTTCACATCCTAAAAAGTATCTCCCAAAGGCTGAGTGGCTAAGGTGCATAAAACATGAGCACATTTGCAAGTTTGATTCAAGGTTTCCTGGACCATTTCCTGCATGTCATCCCCTTGCGTCTTCTCCCCCTGCAACGGGCAAATGAAGTCTCAAAATGTCAAAAAAAAATCCCTAAAAATATAAAGTACCACTGAGCACCTCAGCTCTGAAGTTCAACAAAGGCTCCGTCCCAGAGGCAGGCACTGAGCCACACATGCTCGAACAATCACTGCAGCAAAACTGCTGAGGCAGCTGCTCACACCCCTTAAACCCCGAGGGAGAATCTGCAGCGTCCACCACAAATCTAAAGAATATCAATATCTCACAAGGACAGCGGTGTGGACAAACAGCACTATACACACCTCATTTAGGTGATTACACACGAGGTTATTTCAGTTCACAGTGTTACAGCCGCTGGAACACCAGGATGAATTTTTAGGAAAATTTGCATTGATAAGTATCAATCTGTGTCACGATGTGGGAAGAACTTGGGCCGAGAGCTTTGTCCACTGCAGCAGATACTTTTCCAGTCAGACTGCTGAGCCTGCAGAACAAATCACCAAGACTCTGAGGCAGCCGGATGTTTTTTGGAATCCATAACATTAAAACTGTAAGCAGAGGTGTGAGCTGGGTGTCGATGGGCTGACAACAGCAGGGGTGGAGCTAAAGGGTGGCCATGACCAACTGAAGTATGTCAAACAAACAGCACTTATAGTAAAGCCTGTTAGAAGGCAACTGGAGTTAAATCCTGCAACTAATAGTTTTTTGGCAGATTTTGTTTGCAGAACCATTTCTCTTGTTGTTCTCTTACAGATCCATATTAACATCCCTCATTCAACCACATATCAGCCAGGAAATGGAAAGTTTTCATATTATTGTGATTAAAAAGTGTAAAGAAGGTAAAAAGATGCATCTGATTTTACATGTAAATGAAGAAACAGTTTGTTTTTTAGTTAAAGTGAGTCTGGTTGAGGCGTAGCTGTGGATTTAGTTGAAGCTCTTGTACAGAATCCTAAAGACAGAAGGGATGAAATCTACTTTAAGGAGCTCTGGAAACAAACTCAGGCCCAGTGATGCAGCCACTCTGGCCTCTTAGCTGTGAATTGTGGTCTCAGGCGAAATTTATTTTTTAGCAGTTAGTTGAGTGGCGTGTGCGCTTTGTATAATCCTGTGCAGTTCAAATGGAGTCCAGCCAAGCTGTTGGTCTAACAGCTACTCTATGTTCTACTAAAAATGCACACATTCCAAAAACAGAGGTTAGCACAAACAACTGACTTGTTTCCACTGCAGGAATTTGCAAATTGTTTCACAGAAATCTAAACCTCTGTGTGTTTCAATTGCAAAACAGAAGGAACTGTTAGACGTCCTCGATGCTGACGGGTTAAACTCTGTGATGATAATAAGCACCTTGAAGCTCTTTTTTACCTTCTCAGTGTATTCGTCACTAACATCATTGACACCAGTTACATCCAGTAAATCAAGTTTTGTGTTCTTTTGCCTTTAAGTTACTGTTGTGTTCGAAGCTGTTGGATTCTCACTGCAATGGAAATAGAAAGGCTGAAATGGGTCAATTACAGGATGTTCCTATAAACATTCACACCAGCTCTTGAGTTCCTGCAGTGGAAAGTCAACTATACTGTGGAATTTTGTGATTTATGATACACTAATCTCTCTTTATTATTACATCAACTGTTTCTACTAGACATTTCTTCTAGTATTGCTTCTAAAATGTTTGGAAATTCTACCTGTAAATTACAGTATGACTTGATTTCCCACGTTTCGGCCCATATCGTATTATTTATCAAAACCACAAGAAATACCACATCATCATGATAATCTTTTGTTGTTATATCCCAGCATTAATTTATGTATTGATCATGAACATATTTAGAATTTTCTGTGTTCTGTCCATAAACAATCATACATAAAACCATGTTATCCTTAAGCTCATGTGTCCTCCAAGAATTGCTCAAATTGCAAGAAGTGCGACGTGCAGTAAAACAAATTAACTCAAACACGTCATGATGCAACTTTGTTTTGCAACTTGATATGAAAATGAAAGCTTCTCATTATCTATGACTAATCTACATGAGATGTTTGTCTAACAGAAGATCATTTACTCTCATTTAAAGGTTCTTTTTTTTCCATGCATGGAATATTTTAGCTACAGAAACAATAATGTTGACCAAAAACAGGTTGTCTGTTTGCAGTGTCTTGTAATTATTGCAGTTTAGTTGTGTGACCATTAAAATCATCACCATACAGCTCTGTAGGACGAATGTAAAATCAGATCTTAATGTCATCCATAGTAAAACACTATTTTGGATGCCTTTGCAAGTGCTACACTATATGAGAAAGCCACACATTTATTTCAAGGCTTTTTAAAATCTTTTTTTTAATTCCAATGCAGATGCACTCCCTTACAAAAGCACCCCAATCATTCTTGAATGATAAATTGTCTCCCAATAGTTTTATTCAAGTCATCTGGTGAAAATTCATGTATTTCTAATATTGCAGAAATCTTACACGTCAGTATTTTCTCCATTAGCTCCAAACTGGTGTGGCACAACCTATCCATCAGATATATATGATTAGTTATTTAGCTTATTAAACGTCAGGAAAACGGGAAAAAATGGAAATCACCATTTCTTTAAACTTTCTTAAACATCAAACAATTTGTTTAATTTGTCAGAACATCTGTTTAAAACTCATAAAACACATTTAATTCAACTGAATTCTTGACATTTGTGAAACCAGCTAATCGCCTTCTTTCAGCAGCTCCGTTTTTACCATCCTTTTCCCAAAACATTTAGCATATCTCATTGGCACATGAACTGTCCAACCTGAGCTTATTCCTGATCCTGTCCATCCTCATCCCTCCATATCTGAACATCTTCCACTCAGATGCCTCCAGATCCACATTTTATCTTGTTGTCAGCAGCCACATCTCCAATCCACGTAACACAGCTGCCATCTAAAGTGAAACCAGCTTATATTTTGGGTTAATAGGCACATTAAACTCCTGCATTTGTCACTTGGTTAAATGTCGCATCGTTCATTCACATCCAACAGATACTTCCCCAGAGCCTGCGTCGAGGCCCAGCAGCCTATCGACAGCGAGCCTTTTAAAATCCACTCCATCAGTCCTTCCGTGGCAGCTGCAGAAATGAGCGGAGCTAAAGAGTTTCCTGGAGCAACAAGTAAAGGCAGGCTAAGGGCCACGCCGCCCAAAGCCCCGACAGCGTTGCCGGCAAACAGACACACCGTCAGGCTGCAGGACAGAGACGACAGGCCGAGGCAGCGAGTCATGGCGGTCAGGGAGTCAGCCGAGAGCCAATCAGAGAGGCCGAGCAGCAGGCAGGAGCCACACAGCAGGATGTAAGCCGTGTTGCGGTCTTGGCTGAGCCACAAGAAGTCGAAGGAGACCAGAGCCGGAGCCAGAAGCTCTCCAGCCCACACGGCTTCTCTCTGGAGGGAGCTGAGGTTTGAACCGGAGGAAGGAAGGAGGCAAAGAGCTGCAGAGAGACCGAGCAGGAAGAGGCCGACTGAAGGACCCCTGTGGTTCTGCAGAAAGAAAAAAAGGTGGATGCAGAGGCTGAATTACAAATTAGGAAGATACACTAAAGCCCAAAATTGCTCAAACCCATGCCACATGTTGATTTATAGTGAATATATATTTGACGGAGAGGTTTCTTCTGGCTGGAAATGACACAAACAAGTTATAAAAGATAGTAAGACATTGTGTTAGAGATGTTAATTTCATTTATTTACAGGGTTTTTTTTTGTAAAAACTGTCCGACATTATTTAGTGTCTTCCTCAGTAATCAGTGTCAAAACCTTCATTTTCCAACAAATTAGTCAAACAGTTGTTCTAGTGTCTATCAGTCTTTCTTCATGTCTCCACTGGGATTTTGTTCCAACAAGTGTCTCCAGCTCTTTGAAGGCTTCCTCTCCATCACTCTGCTCTTCAGTTCCTCCACAGATTCTGGATGGATTCAGGTCTGGACTCTGGCTGGGATGCTCCAACATCTTCTCATTGTTTTCTCTTCACCATTTCTTCACCACTTTGGCTCCATGTTTCACATCATTGTCTTGTTGGAAGCTCCGATGCTGCCCGAGGAGCCTGATGTTTTCCTCCACAGTGTTTCCTCTTTTCTAATGATGCCATTTACTTTGACCAGACTGCATAATCCATCGGCTGAAAAACAGCCCCAAAGCATCACAGTCCCACCACCATGTTTGACTGTGTGGATGCTTATCCTGATGAATGCTTCTCCTTTCTTTCACCAGATGAAAACCATATCTCTGGGTCCATACAACTCCATTTTCATCTCATCTGACCACCAAACTGATCAGTCACAACTTCCGTCTTTGTCCAGTTCAGCTTTAGTGTGTCTGTCTTGGAGAAGTGGAGTCCTCCTTGGTCTGATCCATGGAGACCAGCCTTATTCTTGGTCTGCTGGAGTGTCTGATTGACATGTTGCTACCAGGACTGCTCACATTCATCAGGATGCTCTTGGTGCTGATCCTTGGATTCTTCTTGGCCTCTACCATTCTTCCAGTGCAGGGCTCACGTCTGTCTTCCTAGCAGTCCTTTGACATGTTTCACAGTGTGGAACTACTTGGACTTTTTGATTATCTTCTGCACTGTGGACACTTGACCTTGAAAACACTTGGATATGACATTCTAGCTTTTCACCATCTTGTGAGCAGCCACAATGTGCAACTGGAGGTCCTCCCTGAGCTCTTTAGTTTTAGCCATGAATTGCAACTGAGGAGAGAACTGCTGCATCAGCTGTCTTGAGTTTATAGTGTATTAAAGCTCTGTACAACAGGGTACAAATTACTAGGAACATCTTAAATGGTATAGAAGCTGCATTTTCTTAGAAATATTTGACCAATATTAAGGGATCTAAATCATTTCAGACATTACACTTTTGGTCTAAATACAAAATTATACACAGAAATAGTTAAAATTGATCATTAACATTTCTAACCCAACTTCTTAATGCCTTTTTCCACTTGTTCATATAATTTCTAGCCAGAAGAAACCTACTGTATAATAAAAAATGGACTATAAATCAAAATTTGATTAATCATTTGAGACTTAACTGTGCATCATATTTTCATTGTTGATTAATCCACAGACTATTTTTGTCTTTAAATGATAAAAAAAAAAGCCCGTTACGGCTTTTAAAAGCTAAGTAGGTGCGGATTTAAATAGTTTGTTTTGACTAAACAACAGTCTTAAACTAAAGTTATCGAGTCGATCTTTATTTATGAGAAAAGAAAAGCAGCAAATCCTCGTATTTGAGATGTTGAAGATTCGGTGTTGGTATAAAAACGCAATTAAAACATGTGCATTGGCGTAATCCTGAGTTCTACCCACCTTAAAGAGTTTATAAGAAGAGAACAGAGCTGTGGCAGACAGAATGATGTTGGAACACGATGTGATCCACTCGGTGACACTGGACGCCATTGATCCTGCAGACGAGAAAACAGAACCGTTGCCAATAGCAACACGCAAAACTACTCACTTCTAATTAATGTTTACTTTGTTAATAAGTCAAACTGCATCATGTACCTGAACATCGGCTGCTGTTTCATGGATGGACACGGAGGAAACACTGGAGCAAACTTCCAGCAGCAACTATGGCAGCGGCGCTTGTTTGGACACGTGACAACTCCGGATTTGGACAGTGCGCAGGCGCCAAAAGATGCGTTTACAGCGAATCTGCCAGCAAAACAGTAACTTTAATTTCTGAATTCAACAATTGTAATAATTTATTAATTTCTATTTATTTTTAAAAAATCATCCTCTTAAGTCCATTTGGTTCACTTTTGTTTGAGTCTGTGCTTTAAAAATAAAGCAACATCTTGTTTGTTAATAACTTTTGGACTTTTTGAAAGCTATCTATATATATCTAAATATTTACAAAACAAATATGTAACATGGGCATATATTTTATTTGAACATTGCAAGGGCATCCTTCCTCAAGAAATTTTGATTATTGTTATTAAAGCTTCTCATCTATGTGCCAACGACATCTTTAAATTTCTTACTTGGGGCCTGCATACATCAGCGTATTCCTAGTTTAAATGAAAATCGAACGAATGAATGTAATAGAATATAATGCAGTAAAACGTTTAGTCATTCTGTATTAATTCTAAATACTAATATAACTCCAGTAGATCAATTTTTCTCAGCTAATATATGCCCTGCAGAATTAACAGACGAATACCATCATGAATTACTCTTCTGTCCTATTTTGTTTCTTATATTTGGGGTAGTAGCTTCTATAAAGATGCATATGACATCTTTTTTTTTTTTTTTTTTTTTAGCACAAATTCCAAATACGTAAGGTAACATAACGAAATCCACTCCTATGCCAGTAAGGACTCCGAAGGAAGCCTCTTTGGGTCAGAAAAAGAAGATGTTCGTTGTTCGGACAGTCCCTGAAGGCAGCGAAAGTTCGAAAAATATGGCGGCGGGATGTTTGACAATATTAACAGAGCAGTGGATCCGAGACAGATTACAGCTAAAACACCCGTGTCTCGGTAATGTTATATTGCTCTAATATAAATGTTAAATGCGAATAAATACCATAAAATATCAGTTAAAACAGAAAGTTATGAAGAAAACTGTCGTAACTTGTTTCTCCCGCAAGGCCTCAGCATCCGTGGCTAAGCTAACAAGCTAGCATAGCATCAACTGTCAGTAATGCTGGTTTGTCTACCTTTTTATCAGGTGATGTTCGGTCTTTGAGCCTTCCAGGGACGTTTGAGGAGAAGATCAGACATCTGGGAAAAGCTCTGAACAACTTTGTCCGTCTGAAGTCTCTGGATCTGTCCTGCAATGCGCTGGTTTCTGTTCAGGTTTGTTCCACATCAAGTTTTAGGAGTCACACTTAAGACCCATAATTATTCATAATCATGCCGAATTTTGATTGAGAGTGAATTTGCATTTGTCTAAAAATTCTTCTTTTCCCTGACAATGACATAAACACATGGTAAATAATTGTGTTAGAAATGTTAACGATGAATTTTAACTATTTCTCTGCTGTTTTTTTACATTTTCACTGATAAATTCCAAAATTATTCATATTTTTTCTCCGTAAAAATGTGTGAAAGTCTTTATTTGACTCTACATTAGTCAAACAGTTGTTATAGTTGCTAAAATAGTGTAAAAATAAAAACCTCTAACAAATAATGTTTATCATTAAGGTCTCTGACATAATGTCTTGCCATCTTTTGTCACTTGTTTATGTAATTTCCAGTCAGAAGAATCTTTTTGGTCAATACAAAATTACTAAAATGTCAAAAAATTGTCATGGCTATGATCAATTTTGGGCTTAACTTTATGAAGAAATCATAATTTATGCATGACATATACTACAAGAGCAGTTTTTTCAGTTAAGTGGCTTTTTATGGCTGTATCATTCCACCAAATATAGATTTTTGGGGGGGATGATTTAATACATGCTTCCCCAAAATTAAGCCTGCCATTTGTTATCATAGAACATTTGGAATGTTAAAATTTTATTTACATTTTTACATGTTTTTGGGCTGTACAGCATGAGCAGAAAGGACTTAGCTGGAGGCTTCTTGGAGTTTCAGAGGTTACTTTGTTGCCTGGACTTTCTTTTGTTTGTAAAATTAACATTGTGGACTGCTATATAATAAGAATATCAGATGTTCACCCTCCCTAGAAGTTGCTGTCAGCATTATATTATGATCAAGTAGATTTGGCTCATTCCCAAATAAAGACTCATTCATATCAAAGTACAACCAAATTTCTACAAAGTAATGCCAATTAATTAGAAATATGAAGGGTAAAATGAAAATCGAACCTCCAAGGAGGGTGAAAACTTTTTATAGGCACTGTAACTCTTAAAAGATACACACTATCATATTGAAGGAATGGAAATTTATTGTGTCAACACATCTCGCTTACTCCAACATGTTTTATTTCCACACTTTTGTAGCAGATTTCATTGGTAGATACACTTACTGTTACCTAACACTGTTTAAACTTTGCTGTTTTCTTCTCAGGGGGTGCAACACTTGAAGATGCTGGAGAGGCTGATCCTCTACAATAACTGCATACCTTCACTTGAAGAGGTGGAAGTGCTGTTTGAGCTGAAGGCTTTAAAAGAGCTAGACCTCAGGCTCAACCCTCTAACTAAAAATTACCCTCACTACCGGCCTTATCTGGTGCACGCCATGCCCAGCCTGCGCAAGCTCGGTAAGACATAGCAGAATGTGCTTCTCTCATCTCAGGTTTTAGTAATAACAAGTGTTTTTTTATTGCTTTACAGACAGCTGTTCAGTCCGAGACACCGAGCGCAAAGCTGCCATGCTGCAGTTCTCCTCTGACATTCTTCCTCAGCAAAAGAGCTCCTCTCTGAATCCAACAGAAGATCAAAGGTATGTTAAATATAAAATGCTTAAACTTCAATGAGTTTCAGCTTGTTCGATTGGATGGAAATGTCAACTAAAGATACAGGAACAGATCCGCGTTTGGCATTTTGCAGAGACAAACTGCTGTTTATGAAAGAATTTAGATTAATTTCAGACCAGGCGTACACATGGTTTTCTTGATATCTGCTTTAGAATTGATGAGAAAGATATTAAATATAAAATAAAAGAGGTAGATTCTGTTATTGGTTTTGGTATTCAATCAAACATGCATTCATACACCCAATTTTAAATCATTTATGAGTGAATGATTTAATCTTTATTACATTATTTACATCTCAACCATCATTCCCCTGAGTTAATGACTCTTTAATTTTATCCTGTACTAAGAAGCACTTTGCAAAGTCTTGATTCAGTCTGAGCAAAAAATTAATCAGCCGTCTGACATTCATAATAATGGTTTGCAGGTACAAGCATTAATTATTGATATGGGCACTATAAATAGCCACAATCGTGCATAATGCTCATACGTAGCTGCTCTGGCATTGTTGGAGAACCTTGCCAAGGCAATTCAGCCTATAAATAGCATTTCCTCTTTTCATTTTTTTCTAATTTAGAGGTCAGGCTGTAGAAAATCCAGAGATTTTAACCAATCACAGGGCTATTTACTGATCAGATGAAATAGAACAACAGAGTTGGCAATAAGAACAGGATGTAGTGACACAGTGAGGTAGATGGAGGACTTAAAACCTCAAGTAAACCCACAGATAAAAGCTTAATTTTAAACAAAACTATTATTTGTGTATTTGAAGCATGTGTTTGTCTGGTAGAAGTGAAAAACTACAGGTACAGCAAAAATTTGTTAGCAAAAACTGTGTTTTCTTCCCCGCTCTCCAGACTTCTGCCTACTGCAGCTTAAATCTGGACAGTAGTATCCACACATGGAATTTTATGTAACTTTAAATGTGTTATAACCCTGATTTGTATTCCTTTGTGCAGCCTGCTTCACTTGTACCTTTGCTGTCTTGTGTTTGTTTTCCCAGAAGCAGCAATCAGAGGTTGGCTTTAGTCAACCGCTTAACCAAGAGGCTTTCACTCCTGACTGACAGCCAAGATATTGTGTTGAACTTTGTTGAGACAAATCACAGAGGCCGAAGTGAAACCGTCTCATTTCACAAGGAAGCAGAGGGTAAGATGTCAAAGTCTGCAAGCTGATTTCTCAAATCAAAACCAAACCAGCTTAATTAGGTTTGACTTTGTTAATTTCAGAACTCAAAGATTCAGAAGATTTTACACAACAGAGGAGTTCAACTCCAAAACAGGTATTTTATTTGACTCCAGGTCAAACATTAGTACCAGTAGTATATTTAGAATTTAAAATAAATATGCTGTTATTTTCAGGAAACTGGTAAATCCATCCTCAGGTATCCCCCCACCAAAAATGGTGAGTTTACAGATTGTCTTTTTGTGGTGTATGTGCAGAAAGTTCATTAGAAATATGGTTATTTGTGTGTAAAACTACAACGATTAACCAATTAGCTGTTTTGATTATTAGTTTCAGTAATTATTTAAGAAAAAGCTTCTATATTCTCTGACTTTAGCTTTTTAAATATGAGTATTCTTTGGTTTCTTTTCTCCTCCATGACATTAAATTGAATATTTCTGGGACAAAACAAGACATTTGTCATGAGTTTTGGGTAACAGTGAATGGCATTTTCAGCATTTTCTGACATTTCAAGGACCAAACAACTCATTTCATTGAGAAAGTAACCAACAGACTATTCAGAATTGAAAATAATTGTTAACTTCAGCACTGTTTGCGTGCATGCCAATGGTTTATTAGAGTTGTTTTCTATGTTATTAAGAGTTGTATTAGGAGGGTTGGTATCTTAGGAACAAGATTTTTTCTTTAGTTCTTACTCGTGGAACACACAAATCATGAGTTATGAGCAATTTATAAAAAATCTGAGTTTTGTAATGATAATAGAATTAATTCATTTTGATTTCGTGACTAGAAAAGGTGAACTTTCCCTGACATGGATAATGAAAGAGCCCTTAATTACCATGACTGTCCCCAGTGTAATTCATCAGTTGTTGACTATTTGTCTAACAACCACTAGGTGGAGACAGAAGTCAATTCTGATTTATATTTATCACAGCGTGCCTGTCAAAGGTTGATTAATTAATAAGCGTTTTTTTATGATGTTTGTAATTCAGCAGATAACACTGAGTCCAAAGGGCCACAGGTGAAAGAACCTTCTCATAATAAAACTTCTACCTCAGCGAAAGTGTCTGAAAGACCAAAAGTGTCCTTTGGCCCCTACATAGAGAAAACTGTGTCTGGAAAACAAAAGCAAAAGGACTTGTCCAAACAAACCAGACATGCAGCCAAGGGCCATTTTACCCCAAATCCTGGTAAGAATTACATTTCTGTGCTCCACAAAAGAGCTTGATTGGAAATTATACGTACCCACATTACTAAATTTCACTTTAACGTGTGATTTCCAGATCAAAGCCAACATCATAGCTCTTCATTTAGTAACATCAGACCTCCCAGTCCAAGACGCCCTGGTTTGAATCTGTCTGACCCCTCCAACCCCATCTTACATCCCCCACGACTGACCTACTCCAGCTTCAACAAGACGGAAGAGGGCTCCAGTCTGCCGCAGCAAGGCGACAAGAAAAAAAGGGTTTGCAGTTAATTAGGTCCCTACGAATCTGCACACTGACTCATGAATCATTCCTCATTCATTTAATCGCATATCAGCTTACAGTTTTTCTGAATTCCTCCTCTCAGGGCAGCTACAGGAAACCTCTGGAGATGCTCCTCAACCTCGTGGACAGACACTGGACAGGAGAGAGATCGCTGCATCATAACAACAACTTCCTATGTGAGTTTGTTGCTAAGGAATGCGGTATCTGATTACAGGAGCCTGAGATAATGAATGTCTTCTCATCTTCTTCTATTTTGGGCTCCAGCTCAGGCGGTGCAGATCCTCTCGATGATGGAGAGCGATATTTCCAGTCGGGAAGCTGAGGTCAGGACTTTAAGACGGGAGGCTGATACACTGAGTTTTCAGGCGGCGGCGCGAGAGGAAGAGCACAAATCTGAAGTCCGTAACCTTTCTGCTCAGCTGGAGGAAGCTCGCAGAGCAGTTGTGAGTTAAAAAACAAAAAAAAAGCAATATTGAGTTGTATGAGACTGTGACAGTGTTGACAAATGCACTTCTTATTCATTGTGCTCACTCTAACGCAGGGCACCTTAAATGAGCAGCTGAGGATCGTCTTAGAGGAAAATGTTGCTCTGCAGAAACAGCTCATCAAGTTAGAACGTCAATATCTCAAGTCCATGATGAAGAGTTCGCCTATTACTCAGATCAGAGGTGGGTGTTAATGCCAGGAGGAGATATATCACACAGCAGAACTGAGGGCACCCCTGGGCAGTATCACTTAAATGTCAAATGACTCAGAATTTTATCACCTTCTATTAATTGCATCACTCCACAGTTGAACAGTAGAGTCTTTGTTCTTATGTCAAATTTACAACTAACAGTTTAGATGTACTATACTGAAAATACAGGCCTCACAGTAGGAACTCAAGGAGGAGCAATTTTTTCAATACTTCACATGTCCATCTTTATTTTTGATGACAGACTTCCCCAAATGGGAGATACCAAAATTCAGGAGAGAATGATCTGCCATTCTTCAGTCTTTTTTTCAGCTGCTCTTTGCTTGGAGGGGTTGTGTTGCTCTGTTTTTCTCTGTAAATTAACCAAATGTATTCTTTTGGATTCAACTCAGATGACAATTCATAGTTTTTCCTTTTTTACTTCCGTGAGAAATTAATTTTTTTTCTGTGGATGGTTATCATGCTGCAGTATTCCTCATCTGCCAAACTTCTGCAGCCTGAGAGTCGTCTTGTCAGCCAGTATTTTGATTTATCCACTGTCATTCATGGTGCATCTATAAATGTCATCTCCCCAACATCTTTTGCGCTCATGCGACCCCACATCATCACCCTCCCACCTCAGTGCCTCACTGTCAGGACTATGCATTTACTGTGGTAGTCCTGGTCAGGTTCACACCAAACATGCTGGGCTCCGAGTCCAACAAATTCATCTTCATCTGACCAAACAATGTGCTCCAAATATTCATCAGGCTTCATTTGGTGTTCTGTAGCAAAGTTTAATCTTGCAATTTAAGGACAAAAAAGCTAGCAAGGGCTTTTCTAGAGTTACGTTAAGCAGCGTCCCTTACATTGTCTGAGCTGTTTTAGAAACTTCCATTGATCTTGTGGCTAATCTGAGGCAGCTGCCCATCTGTTTTTCAGAGCTGGACTGTGAAAGTAGTTCACTGTCTGTGGTGTGATTTTTACGAGGACAACCACTGCAGCTCTGTTTAGTGGTGCTATGGCTGCTTCTATACCTCCTGATTACCGCTACAACTGTTTCTACTGATTTTTTCTTAGTTATTTATCATCTTATGTTCTTTTCCATCTTTGCAAAGACTCACAGTCTGATTTTTCAGTTCTTCTGGTAGTTTTTCTGTCCTTGTGGAGCCATGATATAGACATGCAGATAGACACAGTCCATAGGTACAAAACTGAGAGAGTTTACAGATCATTTTATAATCAATTTAATGCAAGTAGACCAACTGAAACTCACAAGGTACTCAGTTTAGTGTCGGTTGTCACAGGTGTATTCACTTTCACTTTGAGTTTCTACTTTAGGGCCTCTATTTTCAGTTTACTCTGTCCAAAGTATTGATTTTTGATTGTTAAATACAGTTTGAAGTAATTTAACATTAAAGTAATGTACAGAAATGTATGCTATTTTCAGTGTTAAGTATTATAGTTTGTATTTTCTCATCCTTAGAGGCCCAGACAGAAGTGGAGGAGCTCAGAAAAGAGATCGAGGGTCTGAGGAAGAAAGTGCAGGAGGCCGAGAACGTCAAAGAGCTGTCAAATATGCTGCAAGAAAGCCACAGGTAAAAGTTTGTTGCCATCTTAGTGCTGACACTGTGCTTTTTGCTGTATCTACACACCCACAGTGCGGGTACGGTCGTGTTATCTGAAATCTGAATCAGACTCTTAGTCGGTTGTTTATATTTGAATGCGTCTGTTTGTGCTGCAGGTCCCTGGTGGCGACCAACGAGTGTTTGCTGGCTGAGCTGAAAGGAAGTGGTGAACATTAAAGCAGAGTTTGACTGCAGAGATGCACTCCAAGATAAGAATATCAAAGCAAGACTATGCCAAGCATCATATTAGCACAAGGTGCAGCAGCTATTGACTGTTTTAATTCATTTTGACTTTATTTATACCACTGCAGCGTACATTTTTAATGTGTGTGTGTTCTCAGCCCTTTTGATGAATTAAGTGTTTAGTATTTCAAAAAAATATGTATAGGCTGCATTTGCTGGATGTAAACAGAAAGAGGAGAAAGGCAATCCATTTATGAAACTTTGTATATAAGTGTGTGTCAGTGCTGTTATATTAACAAATGATTTTAGGGGAAAAAATGTTTAGCGAGAAGGTCAGAATGTATTTCCTGGCAAGATTGTCTCTCTGCTGTTTTTATTTTCTTTTTAGGTCAGTTGTGTCTCCATCTGCTTTGTACGCTGCAGTGGAGTGAATGCATGTAGATTCCAGCTGCACTGTGACTTTATTTATACCTCTGCCTTCAGGCTCCAGAGCTGCACACACGCATGCACTTTCCTCTCGCAAACGAAGCCTGATGAGACCAGGTTAGAATTTGGATGCTACACAAACTGAATGTTGTTTTTAATGTGAATGTTACAGGCCACTGGTTGGTGCTACTGGTGTGGAGTTTCGCACTGATCCAGAAAAAAGACATAAGAATACTACACATGTTTTGACAGATAACCCAGAACCTCCTCAGTGGAGTTTCTAGAGATTTTTTTTATTTTATTTTCAATAATGCACTACAAATCATGAACACACTTTTAAGAGACCTAAAGAACAAAAAAAGAAATAGCACACTGCATGCACTGGGGCACAATAGTACATTAAGAGTTATTTGAAAAAAAGACAGTATTGTTCTTCCACATTAAAGGTGCACAGTATTTGGCATTAAGCACAGAAAACAGATCAAAAGCTACTGCAGCGGACGAAAACTAACACACTGATAGCTGCTAGTTTTGCACTTGATGCATGATTCTTCATCAGCTGAGGCTACAGGTAGTAGTAGTGACATCAAACTGTCATTATTTTTGGAAAAATATTCTACAAAAGTATATTACTTGTTTGCAATTTTCCCTTTATCCGATAGCGTATATAAGGAAACATTAAAACCCTGGATTTTTTTTTTTTTTTTGTTAAATTTGTGCCTTGGATGACAGTACCACACGAAAGAAGTACTCTAAATCTTCATCAACAGACAAATATTAACAGCATTAGAGGAAAGCTGACTTTGTACACGTACAAGTTGATACATATTGATTTCAAGCAATACAAGATTTCGTCATGATCCCACAATTTCATCACTTAATGTTTTTTAGGGGACAAATATTGATGTCTGTCCAGTAGTCTGTCCTCACAGCAGGCACGGCAGTTCCGATAAAAGATAATGACAAACTCCTACTGTCTTCTATATGCTTCTGAATCAAATGCAATATATACAACATGCACAAAGTACAGCAATACAGAAAAAAATAAAAACATGAAGCCAGTGTCTTAAATTGAGCCATGTGGCTGAAACTTTTTAGAATATACACAATCTTACCACAAATATATTAGAACTACTGTATATAAATCTGATGACGAAACAATAAAATGTTAAAAATACAATCTTGTACAACTGAGCTCATCTACTGTGGTTAGAGCTTCTGATTTCAGCTTAATTCACCAATTTAGTGCTCAAAATGCATGTTAGGAAAATGGACTGTGTAAAATTAGACTCTGGGAAATGATAGTTTAAGAGAAAATAGATTTTGCTTAAGAGTTATGATCAGATCCATTGAGATTTGCACAGGAGGACTTTTGCTTTAAATGTTTTAAATATTCACAAAAGCAAAAAGATATGACACGAGTCAAAAACTACTTTTGAACAGATTTGACAAAAAAAACCTTAGTGTGTTTTATTGGTCTGAGCTGAAGGCAAATTATTCAAATGACAGTGTGAGCTTATAAATTAATTAAAAAGACAAACAGCAGATTTTATAAAGACTCAACAGTTGACAAGAGCAGATGGCAGACAAACAATTAACACTGAAGGTGGAGTCCACAATGTAAGTTTTCAAAGGAAATAAACATCAATGATATCATTATATGTCAAAATGTGTGCCAATTATCTTTGAAACTGCAAAACAAATTTAAAATACGGCTTTATGTGGGAATTTCCATTAAAAAGTGCAATATTGAGAATTCATCGTCCTGTTGTCCCACTTTTGTTTTTCTTGGCATTGTGTTCATTGTGCTCTATATTTATTGTAAGGCCCTATCGTAACAACAAAGCTTCAATATTCATAGCGGAGCGGTTTCTCTCGTTTGTTCTCCTCAGTGTTTGGCAGTAAATCGCTATCAGACGGGAATGTACCAGCTGGTGATGAACTTTGTAAAAATAGATGTAAACAGTTTTCCAGTTCTCACACTTCACAAAGAGAGGAACTCAAAAACATCTCTCTCTCACATACACACAAAATAGATGGGTGGGAAAAATATATGAAATCCTATTCTTTTGTGCTTTCTAGGAGTACTCTTTTTTTTTTCTTCTTTTTTTAAATAGAAAATCATCCTAAGTCAAATGTTTATCTCCTGACCTACGCGCCTCACATGGGTCTGCCCGCGGTGGGTTTGTTCACTTTCTTCTCGTAGGACCCTTGATGTTTGTATCCCGAGACGTATCCTGAAGTGTCAACTACGTCTACTCGGCCCGCCTTACCCTTCCCGCGGCCGGTGTCGTCGAAACGCTCCTTGTGCGATCCTGTAAACTTGGTGGTGTCCGTGAGACGGCTCACTGTCGGGGAAGCCACGGCTCTCTGTGGGGAAACACTTCAGCTGTGATCGCAGGTAAAAACAGGCACAACAAATGAACTACGAAGTGAGTTTAGCATGCAAGCTAAAAGCAGAAATAATGGGCATCATGATGGTGGTTATCATGAGAGCCATGAGGAATATAAAAGCGCTGTCATTGCAAATGATGCGAGAGAGGAATGCTGGCAGGAAACTGTTAATGCTGTAATTTAATATATTTATATCACCATTTGGTGCACTCCAAATGCAGCTGCTTATTTTGTAATGAGACAGCTGCACATTGGAGCTTTTAAATGTCATTCCTTTAAACACCAAGAAGTATATTTAGGTCTGATACTGTCCCTAAAAAGAAGGATACCTTGAATTTATTTAAGTTTCTGGCTAAATTAAAGCAGAATTATTGCTAATGATTGAATATTCTTCTCGGTAAATACCAATAGACTGCTCAGTTTTCTAATCTGTGTTCTATTAGTGGCAGTACCTGTGACAGCCACACATTGGAGCTTTTAAACTTCATAATTTAAATATTAAGAAGCACATCTACGCCTGACATGGTCCCTCAATGAGGAAGACATGGAAATAACTTTGGTTTTTGACCAAATCAAAGTGAAATAATGCTACTGATAGAATATTTTGTTTGATAAATCCCAACAAACTCATCAATTCTCAGTTTTTCTGTCTTTTAGCTGCATGCCAGATGTGGAAAACAGACTTGGCAACAAATGCTTTATGCATTTTTTGCATAATAAACTGAATGCATGCAGGTCCCTGTTGCAATGTAGTGCATACAGTTTGTGTTACTGTAACTTCACGGATTCGTTCCCAGGCATGATTAGCATGCAGGTTTGCAAATATAATGAATTCCCTCAGGAAAAGCTTATTTAAATCCCAAATTCTGCACAGAACCTCCTCTGTAGAAGGGTAGCTGTGCAGGTTCACCTTCCTGACACTAAAAACTCTCACTGTAGGCTCGACGTATCTCAATAACCTATTTGTCTCGCTTCCCAATGCACCCCCTCTGATGTGAATCTTGCAAATCTTAAAAACCAAATCTTACTGTGACTCCCGCGATGATCGGCGCCTTCCCCTCGATCAGCTTGAAGACCTCGGCCTCGGCCTCCTCTCCGCTCTTCTCTTTATACTTCTTCCTGGCCAGCTCCCCCAGCGCCATCTTGAACTCGTCAAAAGTGATGGTGCGGCAGGATTTCTTCCTGAAACGTAGGAAGAAAGAGGAGCTTAAGTCAAAACACTTGTCACAGTGTGGAGCCTTAAAACCTCGACAGATTTATCTGCTCAACTGCCTCTCCAGGGATGAAAATGCTATATTAAGGTCTGCTTTATCAGCAGGGTTTAAAGCTTGAGGGGTTAAAAAGACAGTCGATGGTAGTGTACACAAAGCCATGTGTGATCTCTTCATCGTGGCAGATGTATGACACAGCTTGGAGATGGTATCCCGCTGGGATAAACAATGAGAAAACTTTCACTGTTTGGATCACGGCGTGTTCCAGTGCTGAAGTGTCGTCTGAGCAACTCCACAGACTCACAGCTGCAGACTGTATTTGAGACTGTCTCTTTACATCATCCATCATACTCAGACATCACTATTTTCTGATTGCAATGGGGACACTTGGACCTGCTGAATGCAACTAAGCACCTGAAAGGGTAATTGTGAATCACCGTATTCTCATTTATAAGATCAGGCGCTGAAAATAAGACACGGCGGATCATCATCATCCATCACCCTCCCTGTGAGAGTGCTCCAGTTGTTTAACTGGCCACTTGCCTGTTTCACTTCCATGTTAAAAGTGCATAGTAACACAAACACAAACAGCCATCGCCGTGGTGATAAATCACCTAAACAACGGCCCATAAAGCCTACAGTCTCCCCGGGCAACCTGCTGCCATAGCAACCAGCTACAGTAAACAGAGATGCTTGGGTTTATTCGACTGGTTCTGCGACCGGTTGTGTTTGGGCGATCCATCAGTGCTGAGCATCTGAGAGCTCTGCGTCGGTTCAACGCTGTGTATTGTCACTTGGGGGGGAAACTGTACTTTCAGCTGTCCTAAGAAGATAACTGTGTCTCTTCTGCAGATCTCCCAACAGTTCCCCAAAGCATACAAAAGGTTAAGCCATGTAAATAAACAGCAAATCAGAATCCAAGGAGGCGGAGATGAGGGGAAACGGGATGAAGGTTAGAGGGCAAGTCCTAATTTTAGTCAGATCTGCTGTCTGTTTACATACTTCAACCATCTGCAGCACAAGATGGGCTACAGTAGTTGGCTGTTTCATGAGCACTGATGAGGAAATGCAACCAAAGCCACCATAAAATGCTAATTAATTAATCCACGCCAGATTTCTACCTCATCCATACTTGTTCTGGCTCCGAGCTTCCAGAACTACCTCCAGAAAAAACAATGACTCATTCGTCCGTGCTGCTATTAGCCAGTTGCTCATTAGGATGTTTAATTTTTCGTGTGCAAGTAAAGAGCTTTGACGATGATTAAAAGCAAGCTGCATCTCTGGCATGAGAGTCAGCCCTCCCCCCCTCCCTATTGCTCAGTCATGCCTAGAGTCTATGAAAATGAGCCCCTCCTCCAGTACTGTACCACTTTATATCCTGTGGGTGGCTCTGAAGTGGGCACACACCACATGCTTTGCATAGATTTTACTGTAATGTCCTCCTCAACTCACTCTGGAGCTGGGAGTCTGGTTGAAAATGCCATACCGGACTACCTACCGAAGGACCTGCTCCTCTTCCTTAAACCCCTATAGTGGCTGGAGCATATTGTTTGCACATTACTAAATATTGCTCACCAGCAGAGCAGGATGTAAACACGCCTCACTCCCACAGTCAGCTTTAAGCTCTCACTCTCTCTAGTCTTGCCAAGAAAAACCTTTGTAAATATAAACACCCATTGCCATGCCAACAGTGAAGGTGTTGATGTGGGTGACTCAAGAACCGAGGGATACTTGACAAATACAAGAACGCTGGTTTACAGTAACAAGTGACAGCTGAACTACTGAAGGAGTGTTCAGGTGTTTGCACACCTTTAACCCTTAAATGCATGCAGACTTTTTCAAACACCATTTTACCGCTGACCCCTTATGGTTGCTTGCACCTCATTTCTCTTGGGACCACGACAGCCCCTTTCAAAATGAGACCATTTCTGCTTCATAAATCTGTTTAAGTGACGGCATTCAGTCATAGTTCACTTTTATATTAACATTTCTTATGTATTCATTCAGAAAAAAACACCACAGTGATGGAAAGAGCTACGGTGCGATTTATTTATGATTCATTCATAAACACTGATGATAATTTAACTAATACTTTAGCAACAGTGAAATAAAAATGCCCAGATAGCTGACCTGTATGTACCTACTGGTTTAACTGCAGCGTATATACCGTGACTGAGCTGTTAGATCCTGATCAATCCTGTCTCCATGTCGGGAATAATTTATAAATCTAAGTAACTCATGAAGTCACTGCTGTTGTTCAACATGTGTAAATGCACGCAATTCTCTCTCTTTGGAGGCACTTATATTGATCCTGCTGCTGTTTTATGCTGCAGCTATCAAAAAAATTCATAGGAAATATTTCTACTAACAGCTGAAAGCAACAAACTAAACTTTGTCTGTTTTGTGAAGCCTGGATTCCATTTGTTAATGGTGAGTCTCATTAATCTGACCTGTTATACTGCAGACTGTAGCCTTCATTGTGATGAAGCTTCATTTTAAAGAGCTTTACAGCTTGTAGTGGATGTGAAATTGCAGGGTGACTGAGACTGCAAACTGTGTCTTTACTCTCTGTGATGTTTTTGAACCAGTACTGGTGCTGAAATGTAGAAAAACTTAAAATCACTTCACACAACTCAACTCGGAGTATGCTGGTTGTGCATGCTTATCAGCTAGTGTAAATTAATGTGGTTCAGACTTATACCATGTTGAAAGTGATAAAGAAATGTTATGAGGTCCGACCCAGTGAGATTGGCATCAAGACTTGTACGGAAACGTGCAGTTGTCATTAGATAAATGGAAAGAAGTGCATGTCTGAAAGGGGCTTAAATGGATGTATTGGACAGTTCTGCCCTTTATTCGCTCTGACAATCTTGTTCTTTGAGAAAATGCTGTTTTGCACCACACTTGTAGCCCAGTTGCTACAGCATCATTCAAAAAGCTGTAAATATTTACATATATCGCTGAAAAACAATGGAAAAGTAATGTTTTTTCGACAACAACATTGTTTTTGAGACCAGTAGTTTGAGGAATGCCAGTCGACTACCTAATGAAATGGAATTTATGAATTAGACAAAGTCTGATATAGAGCTGCAGCAATTAATCAATACTTGTCAACTATTAAATTAACCGCCAACTATATTGATAATCGAATATTGATTGTAATTTTGAATAAAGGAAAGTCAAAATTCTCTGATTGTAGCTTCCTAAATGTGAATATTTTGTATTTTTATTGCTAGTATATAAATAGTAAACTAAATATACTGAAGTTATGGACACAACAAGACATTATTGGGTGTCATCTTAGGCTGACATTTTTCACCATTTTATGACATTTTATAGGCAAATAAACTAATTGATTAATTAAAAAGATAATCAACAGATTAATCCATAATGAAACTAATTGCTGGTTGCAGCCTTTGGGTGATATAATAGAACTTCAGTACCTTGAGTAGAACTCAAGGTAGGCATTTAGGGGTTAAGAGCAATGACCCTTGAGCAAACTTTCTTAATGCCAATCACGATAAGGTGTGGATCGAAGACCTGTACAGCTCCTTTTTATGGACTCTGCAAAATTTATTGTTTCTGCATTGTTATTTCATGCAGCCAAATCACATTTCAAACATCCTTCAGCATGCAATAGTGAATGTGCAGTGGTCGTGCTCGTGTTGGGATCCGTTTGAATGACTCAGAAGATGTTCTCCACCCCTTTGGGGTGTAGGAACGCTATGGATTATGCTTGAAAAAGTGTAAAATTCTAAACATGCATTCATTTTCAAGCATCTGAAGCCGTATTAATGGGGTTTACAGTTTGTAGATATGCAACAGGATGTTTGTATATTCTATAACATCTACTTGTGAGTTTTAATTCAGAAAACTTAGAGGTGCATTTCAGTGTAGTTCCTTTCACATACCTTAGGTTTTACTGTACTTTTTGTTGCTAGTAGTAGAACACTGACCACTGCTGCAATGAAAATAGAATAAACAGTAAAATACCATTAAAAACCATTTTGGAATCTCTTGTATCTAAGTGTGTACAGAAAATGACTGAGATTGAACTACAGTTATGTGCGAGCAGAAGATGGAAAATCCACTAAATCAGGATGAGATTCCCATGCAGCCCTTTTTCACGGCCTCTCTGCTTCTGCAGCAAGACATGATGACAAGTAGCTTCCAGTCATTCTTCACCATTCTGGTGCCGTCTAGCAGAATAATCCTTATTCAATTCATGCAACCAGGATAAAAAAAAATAATTCAAAGCCGCTCCTGCGTATGAATGAAATCTCCAAAATACCCATGCGCAAAGCTACACAAACCCACACTGTAAAAGCCGTGTCGCCCTTTTTACTCCAGATTTACTCCGTGCTGCTACACACAAGCGTATTCACCTCGCTGTGTCTGAGCAAAACAGATTCTCCGTGTGGCATGGATGATATGTGCACTAATCTGTCAAGGTGTTATCAGTGTATTTGCAGACGCTCGCTCGGTAAACACAGCTGTGCAGATGAAAAGTTCTCCTCCAGTTGTCAGCTAATATTGAGGTCACAGCTTAATGTTGGACTGTACTTCATTTAAAGCAAGCTGCAGAGGATGAATCAGAGCAGCCCGAGGAAACAGAAGATGAACCACACTGGCCTTTTGCTCTGGCTGCTGTTTCTGATAGTTAGCTTCATCCAAGTCAAAGACAGAAAAGCACGTTTTAGAGTTGCTGCTAACATGATGGTGGCTTTATAAACAGACAATCATCACTGGCTTCATTTTCCAGACTCCAATGAAGCTCTAGTTAACAGATTGCACCGCCTGCACTGCGACGTTCAGCCAGTTTTTACTGGTCCTTCTGTGAGCTCCGTTCTGGTACAGAAAGGTCACCGCCTGTTTTACTTGACTGTGAGCTAAAATAACACCAATAATCAATCTAAGCAGTAGTTTCTGGGAGCTCCTGTAACATTTTTACACACTGTGGGCTCATTTTTCACTGTACTTTAAAGTCCTGCACCTCTGTGGAAACAACACAACCATGACTAGAACTGTAAAAATATTTTCTGCTCTAATGCCGTAAAACGCACACAAAAAAGGAAAGGCAAAAGTTATATTATCTTACTATTTGTTCTACCAAAATTGAAAAAAAAACAAAACTTGGAATCCACCAGTACCCACTAGTGTTAAAATTACTGCAAAAAAATGGTGGCTCTACATGCTATATGTATCTAAATATTTGCATTTTTACATCCTTTATAAACTAGGCATGTTTTACACTTCTCTACACATGAACTCTATAAAGATGTTTCACCATGCTGAATGCATCTTCCAACAATTCGCTCCTCTGTGCATCATTTTTGAGCCATGTTGTATTTATTTTATTGACCAAGTATATTTTATTTTCCTATCAGTCTCTCAAAATTACTTTTCTCCTCTGTTTTGTGTAATTGCAGAGTGCACTTCTACAGAAAAGGCCCTTATTTTTGTCTTAGTCGCAGCTGAATCACTTCTCAATTGTGCTGATGAGCGCAGAATTTTTAGTTTTTCACAGGATCTGTTTTGCAACTTTTTTTTCACTATTTTAATCTTAGATTTGGTTACCATCTACCACAGAGCTGCTCATTGCACATGACTAACTCAAAGACCATGGGGAAGTAAAAAATCTGATCAATCTTTCTGTTTTTACAGTTGCTAGCTCTGATAAATGTCTAATTTTACCAAAAGTTTTTAAAGAAAACTTGCCTCTAAACCAGACAACATGTTTTGGGGTTCAGAAGGTTAATTCAATTTTCTGACCTCTACTGAAACAGAATAGGAATGGCCTTTGTCATTAATTTCTGCTACAATTTTTAGTCACAATTCTATCATATTTGCACTTTTCAACACGCCAGTCTATGTAGTCAATTAAGAACATAATTCTGTAATGGCACTCCTGTCATAGCTCTTACAGAGATCTTGCGATGTTGTAAGGTTAATTAAGGTCAACTAAAGCAATGAGACAACAGAAGATAAGAGTTCAAACGAGTTCAAGAAGAATTCCCATTACTTTACTATCTTATCCTCATTGAAGAGTCATGTTGGTGCCTTTCTTACTTGACTTTGCTGAAGACGATGTCCACGTCAGTGAGGGTGATGTTCTTGCCGTCGATCACGCCACAGTCCTTGCACAGTTTGGACCAGTTCTTGCCGTGCATGTCCTTGCCAGTGGCGCGAGTGTCACCGTGGATGGCGAAGCGTCGAAACGACTCCTCCAAGGCGGTCACCTCCACCGGCGTGGACGAGCCCACACCTCCGTCGCTGGTCCCGTTTGACTCGGTTGAAAGCCTTTTGGAGGTCCGGTCTTTGGACTGTGTGTCGCTATGCGGCCGTAAAGGGGCCGAGCTCATGTTGGGATGCTTCGCCGTCTGGACTTTGAAGTCATCTATGTTGTCTCTGCAATGGAAAAAAACAAAACTAAATAAGATACAACTAAATAATTGGCAGTAATTCGAGAAAGGCAGTCGCTGCAGTAGCATTTATTGGTTCTACATGTAGCAACATGAAAGAATTCCTATTAAATGTGAAAGAAAGGCTCATGCATTCAATTGAAATCACTACCCAAAGGAGAAATGTAGTCATAGTCAACACCTGGACACCGTGAGGGAAGAACAGGATTTTCAACAGTCATACATCTGATCTGTTCTGCATAACTTGTAACGGACAACTTCTTCTCCAGAAAGGCAGCACGCCTTAAGGTCAAGACCCAGCTTGCTGAATGTTTGTCTCTCTTTTTGTAATATAGGCAGGATCAGATTGTGTGTCTGTGCTCGGGCTGCCTGTGAATGGGCAGATGTGTTATGTGTTATGGCAAAGAGGTGAAAGTTATAAATAGATCTCTGTGGAATTCAAAGGCCCACAAATCAAGAAGCAAGAGAGACGTTGGTATTTGAAGTAAAACACAAAATAAGAATTAGAGGTTCATTGTATGCAGTAGATCTTAACTTACTTGTGGTCTGCCATGCTTGTGCAGGAGTTTGCTTCCCTCTGAGTAGTGCTCGGATTAGCTGGCTTTTGTTTTCTCTTTGTGCTGTGGAAAAGATGAGAGAGGAGGTGAGCAACATGTCTGTGCAGATGACAGAGAGAAGCATCGAATTAAAGGAATTAACACATCATTGCATCAGTGCAATATTCCACCAGTTCCTCTTCACTGTGCCAATATAAACACAGGTAATTACAAGTAAAGCTGCAATGATTAATCGACTAGTTGTCGACTATTTAATTAATCGTCAACTGCTATGATGAAAAATGAATCAGTTTTAGTTATTTTTTGAGAAAAAAGTCCAAAATCTAAAATTCTGCCTTTTTAAATTTGAACATTTTCTGGTTTCTTTCCTCCTCCATGACACAAAACTGAATATCTTTGGGCAGTGAACAAAACATCTGTCAATTTTAGGTAACACTGATAGAGATTTTTCCCCATTTTCTGAGAGTTTATAGACCGAACAACTAACCGATTGAGAAAATATTCAACACATTAACAAGTGACAATTTTGATAATTAATTTGTTCACTTGAGTACATTTTTTTAAGAAAAAAAATGTCAAAATAGTTAAATTCCAGCTTCTTAAATGTGAATGTTTTCTGGTTTCTTTCCTCCTTTATGATGGTAAACAGAATATTTTTGCTTCATAACTGACTTTAAACAGTTAATTGTCAGAATCAGAGCAAATGAATTTTCTGTTGAAGAACTAATTACAGCTTCAAACATATTACACTCACTTTAAATCATTAATATTAATCATGTAGTTCCCAGAATTGCAACGATTAATGAATGAGGTAACTATTAAATTAGTCACCAATTATTTTGATAACCAGTTTGAGCCATTCTTAAGAAAAAAAAAAGTCAAAATTTTGTGATAGCTTCCAAAATGTGAATATTTTCCAGTTTCTTTTCTCCTCTGTGAAAGTAAACTAAATATCTTTGGGTTGCGGACAAAACCCCAATTATAGTAATTTTATAAAAGACAAAGATGCAAGGAAATAATTGACTTCAACAGTTAATTATAAAAGTTTTAGCCAATTATTTTTTTCTGTTCAGGGATTAATCACAGCTTTAAACATATTAGACTCACTTTAAATCTTTATTATTAATCATGGAGCTCCCACAGTTGCAATGAATAATCAGTTAATCAATTCACTTTCAACTATTAAAATAATCACCAACTATTTTGATAATCAATTTGAATCATTTTTTATAGCCAAAAAGACTGAACTGTCTCTTTTCAGTTTCAGAAATGGGAATCTTTTCTGGTTTCTTTCTTCCTCTATGAGAGCAAACTGAATATCTTTGGGTTGTGAACTAAAAAAAGACTTTTTTTTTTTTTTTTTTTTTTTTTAAACATTTTATAGTCCAAACAACTAATTGATTGATCAAGAAAATAATCTAGAGATGAATCAACAGTGAAAATAATTGTCAGTTGCAGCCCTGATTATGGTGTAACATCTAATCTAATTCACACGAGAAGCATTCAATGAAAACTTCCAGCTTCAAAAGGAGCAAGATCCAAATCTTCCTTATCGCCATTACCATCAAATCACTTTCTTTTAGCTGCTGTATGTTGTGTTGTTTGTTTCTGACACATCTTTTCAGGCTACATCTGCCTGCTGTGCTCTGACTTCACTTCTCCCTCTTGCTCCAGATGACTTCATTCATTCTGGGATTTCTCTCTTAACACATCATCCAGGATTGCATCCAGCAGCAGCAACATTTCTTCTTCTAAGCTCACATAATCATACAAAGAATGAAAAGCAGTAAAGGCCACTCATTTGTTTCTAGAAAGATAATCCTGCATCAAGTCTCTGCTCACCTCTCAGCAGTTCCCATAATCAGCACCGCATCCTTAAAGAAAGTGTGTTACCATAGCGAGGAGCATCCCAACAAAGTCTCTGAAACTATTTTTACGGTAGCTAAACTCACTACTGCTTTAAAAAGACCCAAACCAGTCAGAGAAGCGCTGCTCTGTCCACTACACCACCTGCTCTGGCTAACAAAGTTTCATCAGCTCCCTCAAGTTGCCAGTAAAGTCCTTCCACTCACCCCCGGCGGCGACGGGTTTTGTTTCCTCGACCCTGCGCCCAACAATCACAACTGTGACCTCGCAAAGTACAGTCGACACTTAAACGCTTATAAAAGTTTTCAAATACAAAAGATTGACCCTGCATGAAGCCATTATAATCAGCATTCTTTGGGGGGGGAAAAAGAGATTATTAATGTGTATGAATAATGGCATTCAGAACTATGGACACTGGGCAGCCATTGTCTCTATTTGAGCCATGGCCATTTCTTCACACACATGGCGACATCGCAGAGTACCACTATTGATGGATTCTGTAGTCATATGTCATCGAGGACGCAGGCCAACACAATCGAGATGGAGTTATTGAGGTTGCTGAAGCCTCAGTGTATCGCCAGTGAAGTACAATGTAAACTAGAGTTATAGTACCACGCAGAAGAACAGAAAGTCAGTCCATGAATCTGCAATATCCTGCTGTAAAGTTTACTGACAACTGTTAGATTAAACTGCAGTTATTTTTAGCATCGATTAATTGGTTTGGGTGATTTTTCTAAGAACAAAAGGATTTACTTCTGTCATTCCAGCCCAAAATGATAAATATTTTCTAGTTTCGTTCCTCCTCTATGACAGTAAACCCAGTATCTTTGGGCGTTGGACAAAACATTTGTCATCTTGAACTCATATTATAGACTAAACAAGTAGCTGTTTAACTAAGAAAATGATTAACAGATTAAGCGAAAATGAAAGTAATCATTAGTTGCAGCCCTGCTCATAAAAAAAGATAAACAAGTGTTCTAAGACACGCTCAGGATTTACAGGATTGTAAACCAGAATCTGGACCCTGCTGGAGAAGATGCAATAATTAAAAAGGCTGATTAGTTCAGAACTGTCAGCCAGTACAATCCTGTTGTC